>NC_143577.1:234827813-235127813 GCF_048544385.1 Mastigoproctus giganteus
GCTTAAAAAATGGTATTCACCTTGTATAAATCTGCAATAAATTTATTGGTAGATGGTGGCTAAATTTAGGTTGAAAGAAGCATTAAAAAGAACTAAGGCGGAAAATGGGGCGAAAATATTTTGAACAGATTTTAAAATGAGCACAAGGAAGTAGAAGTGCAGATCTCCAATCCTTGGTTGTCATAAAGAGGTTAAAGGACGCGAATGAAAAAAAGAGAAGACCGGTGGTGCCAATGGTCATTACGACTGACTTTCATTGAATAAACCGTCATCAGTTGGCAAATGGGAGAGAAGTGAGCACGTGTTGTATTTAAAATTTATCTATACTCTCGTGATGCTCTTTTTGACACGTGGGAACTTTAGCCGCGAGAGGTTCCAAGCCGGTGAGAGGTTGAAGGGAAGTTTAGCGTTAATAATATTGAGATCGGAATGGTGTCGGTACCATTCGATGATGAGGGCTTCATATTGAAGAATTCTGTAACTCGATCTAAGTTTAATAATGGTGATGGCACAGTCAACAAGGGGAGGGGTGTGGTTGTGCGTTTGAGCATGGGTTGTTAACTCAGTGCAGGATTGACTTGTCCTGAAACTGTTGAAGTGGTAGTATGCACGGTATTGGAAGTTGTGGAGGAACCGAATTTGGTGGTAGAGCTGCCGATGTAGCAGATGTCGCAGTTTGGTTGGCATTTTATGAGATATATTATATTATTGAGATCATTGATGGGATATTTGTGTGTATCTTTATAAGAATTAAATAGGGAACCTAGTTTATTGTAAGTAGAGAAGGTGAGGGAGATGTCAGTATCTTTGAATGTACGTCGGAATTGTGCTGCGAGTTCACTATGGTAAGGGAGGACTATGCGAGTTCCGACGTACATTCAAAGATACTGATATCTCCCTCACCTTCTCTACTTACAATAAACTAGGTTCCCTATTTAATTCTTATAAAAATACACACAAATATCCCATCAATGATCTCAATAATATAATATATCTCATAAAATGCCAACCAAACTGCAACACCTGTTACCCCAGCAGCACTACCACCAAATTCGGTTCCTCCACAACTTCCAATACCCGCGCGTACTACCACTTCAACAGTTTCAGGACAAGTCAGTCCTGCACTGAATTAACAACCCATGCTCAAACCCACAACCACACCCCCCCCTTGTTGACTCTGCCATCACCATTATTAAACTTAGATCGAGCTACAGAATTCTTCAATATGAAGCCCTCACCATCGAATGGTACCGACACCATTCCGATCTCAATATTATTAACGCTAAACTTCCCTTCAACCTCTCACCGGCTTGGAACCTTTCGTGGCTAAAGTTCCCACGTGTCAAAAAGAGCATCACGAGAGTATAGATAAACTTTAAATACAACACGCGCTCACTTCTCTCCCATTTGCCAACTGATGACGGTTTATTCAACGAAAGTCCCTCGTAACGACTATTGGCACCACCGGTCTTCTCTTTTTTTCATTCGCGTCCTTTAACCTCTTTATGACAACCAAGGATTGGAGATCTGCACTTCTACTTCCTTGTGCTCATTTTAAAATCTGTTCAAAATATTTTCACCCCATTCTCCGCCTTAGTTCTTTTTAATGCTTCTTTCAACCTAAATTTAGCCACCATTTACCAATAAATTTATTGCAGATTTATACAAGGTGAGTACCGTTTTTTTTTTTTTTTTAAGCATTTGCTATTCATTTTTTAGTACAGAATTTTATAATTCTCTCACGAGACTTTACCTAAATTTACTTGAATGTGATTATTATTAATAAAAATCATTTAATGATATATATATACTGGCCGGTTTTAAAAACTAATCATGCTTGTTTGATTTTGTTCCAAAACAACTATTTCTCAGTGGCTATTGGTGCTTCATGGTGATTGGTGCCAGACACATCAGTATAAGTATCTTAAAAACTGCAGCACTGCTGGGATTGTCATGTATGACTGTGGCCCAATTCGTAACCAAATAGCATCCAGCCAATTACGATCCTGCAGTCAGAAACAGCTCATTGATGTGAAAGGCCAATAGCATCTAACAAAACTTGTGTAGTGTGGAAAAGGCACTATGGTAATGATGTCTGGTCTGGTAAATTCCAGTTCTAGCTGTTTTATGCCGATGGAAGGTTCAGAATATGGTGAAAACAGCATTAAGTCCATGAATCCATCTTGCCAGTTGTCAACAATGCAGGCTGGTGGTGGTGGCAGTGTGATGGGAAGTATTTTTGTGGTACCTATTGACCCCCTTGATACCAGTGGAACATTTGGATGTTGCAGGTTATCTGGAAATTGCAATAGAATAATGCACCATATCACAAGGCCAGAATTTACAGAACTAGTTCCAGGAACATAATAGTGAATTCAGCCTACTGTGGTGGCCTCTCTAGTCACTGAATCTCAATTCAGTTGAGCACTGTGAGATAAGATGGAATGAGCTCTTTAGAGTAGGGATCTGTAACCATCCGGTTTGCAACAGTTGTAGGAAGCAACTGAGTCAATTTGAACCAGCATCCCTATTGCATGCTTTTGACATCCTGTTTATGCCACAAATGCAGGCTATTCTGAAGGCTAAAGGGGGTCCTACCCACTATTCAGTAGGTGTACTTAATAAAGTTGTCACTCGGCCCACATGTATGCATTGGTTACATGAGACAGAATGTACCAGTGGCCAGAGTAAAAAAAATATACAATTAAGAGTTTCAAGGATTAGCTCAGATTGTTGTAAAACAATCATCGAGTGCACAATGAACAATGTTTGTATAATCAGTCTGGAAAGAATACTTAATAATCCTTCTAATCTTGGCCCTACACGTCATTTGTGAAGTGTGTTGCCTTGTAACAATATTTTCTCTTATCGATAACCAAACATTTATTATTTATTTATTATGATAATGTGTTATTATTGTGATACGCAAAAATGAACCTCTATTAATTATATAAATATAGGTAATAAAAAAAACTAACAAAATGTATAATTTTGTTTTCAGACTCTTAATGCCTTGAAATCCACTTGCATATTACTAGAGGAGCAGCTGAAAGACTATGAAGTGTTAGTTGAAGCAAACGATGATGTTATTGCAAAGAATAATAAAGAAAGGTTGGTGTTATTAACTGTAATATGATTATTTTTATTAAGGATATTAAATTATAGATGTAATAAACTTGATAAATATAAATTAACTCCAGGATAAGTTAAGCATATATAACATACATACTTACATACTATTAACATACTTTAATTACTATAAAGGTTTTAGGACTAAAATGCCTCAGACTACGGGAAATTTACCTATCAAACAAGTTAGTGCATTGCATCATGTTAGTTCGTAGTAAATCACCGAAGTAAGTGAAATGGCATCGTTTTTGTTATATCTCATATTGTGAATGCCTTCACAATGAGTTGCGTTGATATTACCCTACCTCAAATAAGCAACATTTCACCAGTGGTGAAGACTAATGTTACTTATTCCCGGCAGATACCACCACCCAGACAGCACTGTTTCAAGTTTTTTTGGCCTCTCATCGGCGGGCAGGTAGGTACCCTGGTGTTTGAATAAATTAATTTAAATAAAATGACTTTAAATGAATAAAAAGAGTAACTAGAATAAAATAAAGAGGAAATATTTGCAAATAATTTGGTTTTTTTTTTTTTTTTTTTAAATCAAATTATTCACAAATATTTGGGACTGTATCTTGGCTAGTTACATCAGTTTATATGGGAAATTAATGTTCGGTTAGTTAATGTATGGCATTCCCAAGAATGCATTGCATACATTAACCGATCATTAGGTGTAGAGTTAATATCATTACTTGTATTTATATAACATCTATGTTTTGGACTAAACAGTTTCTGAAAAAAATTATTGAAAGTTACTTACCAGATTTCTCTTGGAGAATATGTACATGCCACCTCATGCCCTTAGATGGCTTATCATTTCTTTTAAACAGGGCCAATAAATCTGAATTCTGTTGAGAAAATGACTCCAGCAAAATAAACTAGGTTTGCAAAATGCATGTGAAAGAATCTCTACCTTCTTGATGCAGAAAACTTAAACATTCTCTATATTGGAAAATTGACATTTTTTTTTTTTCTTTTCTTCAGAGATTCTCTGAAAATGGAAGTAGAAAGACTAGAAGAAGATGTAAGAAATCTTCATCAGACGTTAGCTAAAGAAAAAAGGAAAAGGTCAGTGAGTTGATTTATTTATTGTACAATATGTATGTATAATGAATGTAGTATGCTGCACAAATGAAAATATTCCCAGTAATCATATTAATATTTTAGAAGAAAATTTGTGATATTTTCTTCTTGTGAAAATTGACATAGATAAGTAAACTGTTTTTAATTATTTATCAAAAACAATTCCCTTGTACATTATTATACAAAAATATGGCTATCTCAAAGACTTTTGTCTTTGAGATATTGAACTTAATTTCTGCAGGTTGTAATCAAAAAATACTTAGGTGGAAGGATGTCACAGAGAACAGACGTAGAATGAATAAACGAGAATTGTTAATTATAAAAGTTTTAAGAAATCAGATTTGAGACATAAAATGGAGAGAAGTATTTACAATGTTAACTACAGGTTATAACTTTACCTAAATTCTGTGTGAAAAAGATATTTTAATGGCTTATCTTTTGACAAATAAGCTTCATTATATATGAAAAATTATTATATTCTAGTAGTTGTTAACAAAATATACAATTTTCTAGAGTTGAAAGTGAACAGCAATATGAAGAGATAAAAGAGGAACAGGAATCCCAACAGGCAGTATATGATGCACAGAATAAAGCTCTTGAAGAAAAGCTCTTTCAGCAAAAAGAAATAACAGCTCAGCTTGACAAACAGGTTTCTCAGCTGGAAAAGCAGGTAACAGTTTTTGACCTCTCAAACAAGTCAGCAGAAAAAAAAGCCGCTTCACTAGATTATGAACTTTTTCAAATTAAAGAAGAGGTAAGAGGATTACATTTTTGAAATTTAACAAACTTGTATGTTTATATTATTGTGAAAGTTTATTTCTGTATTTTCCCTCTTCCCCCAAAAGTGTGAGCAAGAGTATATCCCATTCTGTCAATATTCATAATAACATCAGTACATAATTATCAGAATCAATTCACAGGCTCTCTTAAATAAGTTCTGAGAACTTTCTGCCATGATCCCTATGCATTCTTGGAAACTTGCATGTAAAAGACTTAATAACAGTTATATCAATACACTGGGTCATAGTATTGCAGAGCCATACTTGTAATGATTAAAGAATAATGACTAATGGCTTTAACTTTTTTTTTTTTTTTTTTTTTTTCCCCACCTCTGTAATTACAGTTCTTTTTGATGTTTGTCTGTTAGTTTGTGTTGGTAACTTTCAAGTTGTGGAGTTTCCATGTTAACTGAACCTTTACTTTGTTAGCCCACAAACCCATGTCCCTAATAGGTAGACATTGTTAGCCCTTTGATTTTTAGTTTCATTTTGATATTAAACAAAGGAAATCATAAAAATGTGTAGAGTAATGTATAGAATCAAATCTGTTCCCATTTTATTCTTGGTCTATAACAGAAATTTAATATCTTCATTAACCATTCTTTTTCCTACTTCACTAACCTATTCTTCAACCTATTCTTAAATAGATTGGTTTGGCAGTAACCTTCAGTTCATTCTCGTGATGGTAACACAATAGATACACCCTATTTGCCTTGTGCTCTTGTGGAAAGTGGCCCATCTTCACATGTAATTAACTCTACTAGTTTATTGTTTATTATGGTTTTTATTGAAACATAATACTGTAGTTCTTTGTGGCCAAAGAAATTTATCACATTTTTATTTATTTTTTTTTTTCAAACTTTTAAAGTTTTGCTAAATAAAATATAAGCATGGTACTGTAGGGAAAAAATAAGGCAAAAAAACAAATTTCCAAATTAGAATATTTAAGAAGAATAAGAATATTAAGATTAGTAGCTATGATTTTTTGAATGGTGGTAAGTATTTACCATCATTAGTTACTTAAAGAAAAAAGGGAAAACAAAAATATTAAAAAATACAAGGTAGGATCAAAAAGTTCCAGGGCTGAATTTATTAAAAATAGCGGAATATTGCATAAGGAAATTTTATTTTGTAATCTAGGATGTCTGGAGCTTTTTACTGTGGGTGACATTTTGGTTGCATATTTTTCCTTCTGTTGAAAAATTCTAAAATATTTGAGGTTACAATCTTATCTGTAACCTCAAATATTTTAGAAATGATTGTTAAAGCATTCAGTGAAATAGGTTTGTCAAAAGGTGGGATATATGAATGATATATGTTTCAAAGATGGATGTGATATCATTAAGGATGATGCAAGTGTGGGAGACTTTGCATGTCAATATATGACTTAACTTTTCTCCTGCATTAGAAGCCTTATTGAGAAAATCATCAAATAAGAATTGAAGATATGGCCTCTTAAGTTGGAATATCATACAGTTCAGCAACTCCTCGGCTTAAGTAAGGGTTTCGTTCCGTAGAATTCTACACAAGTTGGAATTTCCCCCAATGCTTGTGCAGCACTCGCAACTGTCCTTGCTGAATTGATTGAATCAAAAAATGTTCGACGAACATGTGAATAGAATTATTTATTATATTTATTTAATTTATCTCATGCGCAGGTCAAATTACAAAAGCATGCAATTTAAAAAAGTTCAAAATTATAAAATTACAAAAAAAAAAGAGGAGACAAGCATAATGTCAGTAAGTTTTATCTCTTGAGCATCGTTGCTAGAATTGACGTCTTCAGCTAATAAGTATGCGCTGCAGAGGTTGAGAGCTGTGGAGATTTCGAAGGGGTCGGCCGTTCAACTTTATGAAAGAACATATTAATGGATGACTGGACGGTGGCTTTTTTCTTTTCATCATAGATTTATTATTATTATTATTATTAGCTATATGGTGCAAGGCAGCCTGAGGCTTATGCTGCACCAGCCAAAAAAAAAAAAAAAATTCCCGAATTATCCTGAGAGAGAGAGAGAGAAAAGTAGAAAGGAATTACCAAGAAAGAGAAGAATGATGATATCCAACTCAGGGCCCTGGGTGTGCCAAGCCCATACTCACCAGATGTGAGCCCCTGGGGTTCTTTGTAGCAAGTAAGCATATCATTCACCCCTCTGTTAACTTTTAAGAATTGTTCACTATCAGGATCCATCTTCTGAAACTTCGCCATTGCCGATGCAAGTTCACAAAATACCATTTGCCATCTCTCTGGTGATGAAACGTCTCGGCTCCTCATTTGGTTCATCTTGAGCTTCATCAGCATTTTCTTCTTTCACTATCACTGCCTGCAAGTTAATAAGTTCTTCGTTAAATAATTCCTTCTCTTCTTCCTCTATTAACTCCTCCACATCTTTGGCATCATCCTCCAACTGAAGTAGCTCTACAACCTTTACAATCTTATCTGTAACCTCTTCATATGATTCGTCTTTTTCAACTCCTTCGAAGCCTTTTACGTGCTGTGAGCATATTTTCTTCCATGCGCCATTTAAACAACTTTTAGTAATTTTCATCTAGGCCTTATTAATGTTTAAGATTAGTATTAGTAATGGCCGCATGGTGTAAGAAAGCCTATGGCTCATGCTGCACCAGCCAAAAAAAAAAAAAACCCGAATAAAACAAAGATAAAAAAATAATAATAATAATTAATAAAAGAAAAGGAAATTAAATTTATCATCCTGTGCGCTTCCCTCACCCAAAGGTATCCAGATGACCTTTGAATTTCCCCAAACTGTCAGCCTCTACCACCCATGTAGGCAACTTATTCCAGTAATTTATAACTGGCTAAAATAAAACTTCCTGCAGTCCAATCTAAACATTTTCCCCCGTAACTCGAATTTATGTCCCCTAGTTCTAGCATCATTTATAATCTTGAAAATTTCGTCCTCATTCATTTTACTGATGCCTCTCAGAGCCTTAAACACCTCAATCAAATCTCCTCTAAGGTGTCTAGTTTCCAAACTCTGCAACCCACATATTCAAAGTCTTTCTTCATAAGGATGCCCTTTTGCCGATCTCACCAGGCGAGTTACCCGTCTTTGCACCCTTTCAAGAAGCTCAATGTCTTTCTTTAGGTGCAGTCTCCATACTTGAACACAGTATTCCAGGTGTGGTCTAACAAAAGCCTTATATAATGGGATTATCACATCCCTATCTCTACTTGCAAAAGTTCGATAGATCATCGATAAGACACCATGGGCCTTCCTTGCAACCTGTTTACAATGCTCAGAGAATTTCATGTCTGACCGTATCGTAACACCCAAGTCCCTTTCCTCCAGTACTGGGTTTAGTTGAACTCCACCAAGTGAATAAGTTATTTTGGGATTACTGTTTCCCAGGTATAATACCTTACACTTTGTTGGATTAAAGCATAGCTGCCATTTTTCTGACCATTCCTGAAGTCTATCTAGGTCTCTCTGAAGAAGCTCAGCTTGACAGTGATCATTAACTACTCTACCAATTTTAACATCTGCAAATTTAGACATCACGCCCTCTATCCCTTCATCGATGTTGTTTATGAAAATTAAAAACAACAGTGGTCCTAATACTGATCCTTGGGGAACCCCACTTCTTACATCAACCCAATCTGAGGAATAGCCATTTATCACAACCCTCTGCCTCCTGCCCTGAAGCCATCCTTCTATCCATCTAAGGATTTTCCCAGTGATTCCAACCTGTTCCAGCTTATAAAGCAACCGCTCATGTGGGACTGAGTCAAAAGCTTTGCTGAAATCTAAATAAACAATGTCGAAATTATTCCCTAAATCCAGCTCGTGAGTGACCCTTTCGAAATAGCGAACCAGATTTGTTAAACATGATTTTCCCTTTACAAAACCATGCTGAGTATCCTTGAGAATTTCAATTCGATCCAAATGATCCTGAATTCCACCCTTGATCATTGCCTCCATGATTTTCCCTACTACTGAAGTCAGACTGACAGGTCGATAATTTCCGACTTCACTTTTAGAGCCACCCTTATGTATGGGAGATACATTTGCACTTTTCCAATCCAAGGGAATCTCCCCAGAGTCTAGTGATGCTCGCATAATTAGCCTCAATGGTTCAATGCACTCGCTTGCCGCCTCTCTTAAGATTATAGGGTATATTCCATCAACTCCAGGAGCCTTACTGGCCTGTAGGCTCGAAAGTTTTTTTTCATTAAATAATATTGCGAAATTTCAATATCATTAATTTGCACTTGGTCATCACGCAACACAGCGGCAACCCCTAAGGCAGAATGCGCTGGTCCCACAGGAACTAGTAGTTGTTGGTGACTCTATTGTCAGGGAAACGGGGAACATCCTTTGTAAAAAGGATAGGTGGAACAGGACCAGGGTATGTCTGCCAGGGGCAAAGGTTGATGACGTTGTAGAGCGGATATCATCTTTCAAGGGCACAAAAGGTGATATAGTTGTACACGTTGGCACTAATGATATTAAGAGTAGGAGACCGGTGGAATTACTCAACAAGTACAGGTCACTGTTGAAAAAAAGCCGTGAAATAGGGTTGAATTTGAAAGTGTCTGCAATTCTGCCCAGACACGATAGGAGGGAGTACATGATGAGAGCCTTGTCGATCAATTCGGCCCTGGAAAGATTGTGCAAGGCTCAAGGGGTAGAATTTTTTTCAGCCTGGACTGTACTTGTTAACAGGAGAGATTGCTTCTACAGGGATGGGATACACTTAAATAGAAAGGGTGCAAGAATATTTGCTGATGCTATCGAGGCAGTGTTAGGTGGGTCGGAAAACTGCTAGTTTGGGGGGATACAAAGACTAATAGTTTAACGGTAACCGCAGGCAGAGGTGAAGGTGATTCTTGCACAACTTCTATTAGAATAAGAAGCGACCTGGAGCGAGGGGTGTTGGGGGTTTCAGGGACGGATGGCAGTCATCATGGAATAGTTGGGTATATGGGATGTGTTAGGGTAACAAGGAATAGGCATAGGAGCATGTATGCTTGCATGTATACCAATGCTAGAAGTATAGTAAATAAATTTGATGAATTTGAAGTGTTGGTCAAGACATCAAAGGCGGATATTGTTGGGATAGCAGAGACGTGGTGTCACAAAGATATAAGGAATGCAGAACTGGAATTTGGGGAGTACAATGTATACAGAAAGGATAGACAGGACAGAAAGGGAGGGGGTGTTATGCTGTTAATTAAGAAAAACATAAAATCAAAGGAAGTGCACCCAGTTAATATAGATGAACAGTGCTCTGTTGAGTCAGTTTGGTGTGAGATAAGCACTGCGAAAGGAAAAATAAGAGTAGGAGTGTGTTATAGGCCTAATGACTTGAATGAGTACAATGAACAATTGTACAGAGAAATAGAGTGGGCCAGTAAATCAGAATGTCTTATAATGGGGGATTTTAACTTCCCAGATATTGACTGGAACTTGTGGGTTGGTCACTCACACACTAGTCAGACTTTTGTGGATTTATTGGATGATTGTTTTCTGCAGCAGCATGTTCGAGAGGCAACCAGAGAAAGTAACACTCTTGATCTGGTTATCAGCAGTGATCATTCGTGTATTAAGAATTTGCAGATAAAGGAACCACTAGGTGGCAGTGATCACAGTGTGCTGAAGTGGGATTTACTCAAAGAGGTAACTACCGTCAGGGGTAAAGGAAAGGGTTTTTGCTTCCGTAAAGGGGAGTACAGTGGTCTCAGACAGTTTTTAAGTTCTGTACAGTGGGATCAACTGACGATGTTACAAACAGTAAATTCTAAGTGGGAAGCATTCAAAGAATTAATCGTGGAAGCTACTAGACTTTATATACCGATTAAGAAATATCGTTCAAGGTTTAGGCCTAAATGGTTATCAAATGAACTAATGAGACTCGTGACAGAAAAGAAAAATGCATTGGATGCATATAAATTATCAGGTGACGCAGAAGCCTGTGGCAGATATAAGCTAGTCTGTAATCAGGTCACAAAGGAGGTTCGGCAGGCGAAGGCGGATTACGAGAAATCTTTGGCAAAAGATGCTAAGAAAAACAGCAAGGATTTCTTTACTTATATAAACTCTAAAAGGAAGGGGATGAATCTGATTGGTCCACTTGACATCGATGGTTCGACTGTTGATGATCCTGCTCAGATAGCAAACAAACTGAATGAGTATTTTGCATCTACATTCACACATGAGGAATTATTACAATTTGAAAATGGAAGAAGGTTATCAAATTGTAGCAGTGTGCTTAATGATTTTGTAATAACTGAGAGCAAAGTGGAGGAGAAATTGTTGAAGTTAAACATAAGAAAGGCACCTGGGGTGGATGGGATCTATCCAGTTATTTTAAAGGAGGAGGCAAAGCAACTAAGCAAACCCTTAGCCATAATTATGAGAGCATCCTTGGACTCAGGGGAGGTTCCCACGGACTGGAGATGTGCAAATGTGTCCCCAATTCACAAAGGTGGATCGAAGGGTGACACGAGTAATTACAGACCAGTTAGTTTAACTTCTGTTCCGGGTAAAATAATGGAGTCGCTGGTTAAAGATGCATTGCAGGATCATCTAGACAAGACTGCAGCAATAATTCAGACACAGCATGGGTTTGTTAAGGGAAAGTTTTATCTGACAAATTTGATAAGATATTATGATGTGGTTACAAAGGAACCGAATGCAAAAAATAATTTTGATATCATATACTTAGATTTCAGGAAAGCTTTTGACACTGTTGCGCATGGAAGACTACTGTACAAATTGGAGTAGAATGGTATTAAGAGTAAGTTGCTACAATGGATAAAAGGATGGTTAAGTGGGAGAAGACAGAGGGTGGTAATCAATGGGTGCTGCTCTTCGTGGATTAATGTTATTAGTGGAGTCTCACAGGGTTCGGTGTTGGGTCCACCGTTGTTTTGTGTATTTATCAATGATATTGATGAAGGTATATCAGGCTTAATGTCGAAGTTTGCAGATGACACAAAGGTTGGCAGGGTTGTTAATGACAGTAATGACAGTGTGCTACTGCAACAGGATCTAGATAATTTGGGCAGATTGGCTAAGAAGTGGCAACTGAAGTTCAACCTTGACAAATGCAAAGTACTGCATATGGGTAGAAGTAACCCCAGAGAAACGTACCGTGTGGTACTACACTTAAGGTGGTAGAAAATGAAAAAGACCTGGGAGTAATTGTGCAGTCAGATATGAAGTTTTCTGAGCAGTGCAGACAGGCTGCTAGGGCGGGTCATGGGGTTTTGTCAATGATATATAGGAATTTTGCTAGCAGGGAAAAGGAGGTGATTGTCCCTCTGTATAAGGCAATGGTCAGGCCACGCCTTGAGTACTGCGTACAGGTCTGGAGGCCTCATTTTAGGAAGGATGTAGATTTGCTTGAGCGTGTACAGAGAAGAGCAACACGATTGGTGAGGGGAATGAAGGGATTCTCTTACCAAGAGAGGCTTAAGTTCTGTAAATTGCAGTGGCTGGAGACTAGGCACCTGCGCGGTGATCTGATTGAGGTCTATAAGGCCTTGAATGGGTTGAGCACGCTGAATTCTGATGGGATCCTTCCACTTGTTCAGATTACCAACCTACGGGGACATAAGTTCAAATTAAGAAAGGACAGATGTAGAATAGATGTGCGGAAATTTGCCTTTTGCCAGCGGGTGGTTAATTGCTGGAACAAACTTCCATCTGTCGTTGTGGAAGTTGATAGGTTAAATAAATTTAAGGAGGAACTGGACAGGCATTTGGAGGGAATGGTGTGATTTTTTTTTTTTTTTTTTGGCTGATGCTGCATAAGCTCCTACACTTGCTTTCTTGCATCATGTGCCACTACTACTACTACTACTACATATTTTTCAACTCTGCTCACACAATTTCCCATTGCCACAAAAGATGGCATGGTAAATATCGTAAAATTTTTCTCACCACTTACTGCAGACAATGCCTGAGCAAATGTTGTGCATAAATAATATGCTTTTAAATTCAAAATAACACCCTGATCCATAGGTTGGATGAGTGAAGTCGTGTTTGGTGGTAGAAATATGACTCTCGCGTTCAAATTGAAATCATCTAGATGTGTAGGATGTCCAGGAGCAGCGTTATGTAATAGAAGCAAAATCTTGAAAGAAACATCGTTGTCTTTCCAATATTTTTCAACCTCGGGAATGAAGCAGCATTTAAACCAATCCTCAAAGAGAGATATTGTTATCCATGCTCTCTGGTTTGATTGGAAATGCACTGGTAGGGTGGCTTTATTGATGCCCTTAAATGCATGAAGATTTCCAGAATGGTAAACAAGCAGTGGTTTTAATCTGTAATTTCCTGCTGCATTAGCACCAAGCAAGAGTGTGGCTCTATCTTTTGAAGCCTTGAAACTTGGCATGGTCTTTTCCTTTTTGGCAGTGTATATTCGATCTGGCATTTTTTTCCAATACAGAACAGTCTTGTCAACGGTAAAAATTTGCTGCATTGTATAGCCACCCTCATCAATAATTATTTCCAACACATCACAAAATTTCTCTGCAGCTGCAGCTGCAGAATTGGCACTGGTGACTTCACCGCATACTTTAATGTTGTGGAAACCAGCACAATGCTTGAACCTATTAAACCATCCATTGTGTGCCATGAACTTGGCTTGGGGTTTGCCGTACTTATCCTTAATATCTTCATAAATACTTGTTGCTTTTGTTTGAATGGTCATTAGCCTCAGGGGCATTCGCTTCTGAATCTGATTTTCCATCCATATTATTAATAGCTGTTCCATCTTCGATGTAGCACCCAAACACTGTTTTGTGATCACTGTTCATCTTAAGTGCATTGATCCTTTGACATGTTCTTTTATACGCACACTTTAAATCCTTTAAAATAGTATTCACTGTTGAAGCAGCGAGACCTAATTCCCTTGCAATAGATGACAAACTTTGTCCTGCTTCGTACTTCTTAATCATTTTCATCTTCATTTCTAAATCAATTTTGTTTCGTTTCCTAGCACTGCCACCACTTGCACTTTCTGTTGGTTGCTTTCCCTTCATCATTGTAATATGTAAATAGGAATGAAGAGAAGTTTCTGAAAATTGTTTTTTTATATATGATTGAAGATTTCAGTGAAGGGGAGCACATTTCACCATAATAACGTAAAAACCCACACAGTTGCAGTTATCGGTATTATCTCAAGTGCAATAAGATCAAGTTTACCACCCATTTATAATTACATGCACTACCTGAAAAGCTCAATAAACCAGAAAGTGCGATTTGTTTTTTGGTCATGACCTCCAGAAATGTGCTTTAAAAAATATCACAAATTTCAACTTCCAAGGTCTTGGAACCAATTAACAAAAAAAAAAAAAAAAAAAAAAAAAAAAGGGGGAAAAAAAGTGTTTTGGGTTCACATTATGATATTTTCACGATACGTCCATTTGTTCCTATGGGATGTAAAATGGATTTCCATATTTTTTTAAGTATGTAAAGTTGTGCTTAAGTCGGGTAGTTCCTGTAGTTGCAAAGCCATCATGTTTAATATTTTAAACATGGAAAGATTATGCATCTTTGTTCCCAAATATTTAACAGTAGATTAGATGGAAACAAAATTTAAACTTTCAAAAGAACTGAAATTTTTGATTGTGATATAGGATTTCTAAAAACAATAGTGACAGGAGTTGACATGCAGTATTACCTTTATTATTTGCAGTCCAAACACCTTGTGAATGCAATTCTCCATGTCTCCCAAGAAGATAATTCAAATTGCTGGGTGTAAAGATAAAACTATGCTGAAATTATTTTTTGATTAGAAAGTTGTAATTCATTATGAATAGGTCATACTGTTAATAAGACCGTATACTTAGTAATCATTACATGCTTGAAAGATAGTCAAACCAAACAGACCTGATCTTTTGGCAAGAAAATGTTGAAACATATCAGGCAGTATTTCTGCTCATTTTTAACTGTCTTACAACATACTCCTCATTCACTTGACTTGCATTGTACAATTTTTATTTATATATTTTTTTCCCAAACTTGAACTTATTAAAGAGAACAGCTTTCTGAAAAAATCAAGCGTTGTGGTAGCTGTGGAAAATTGGGGATCTTTCAAAAAACACTTCAAAGAGGCTTTTTTATAATTATTTTATATAATCAATGGGCAAAAAAAAAAATTTAAAAATAGCCAGTTATTTTTGAAAAATTTATCTGCATATATATTTGTTTAAATATATTTAAATATATTTAAATATATATATATATATATATATTTAAATATATATATATAAATTCAGTCCCAAACCCCTTGTTTCTACCTTCTGTTTATACTAAAAAGGGATTGATCCATAGTGTGCTTCCCCCCACAAACATTTTTCATTTATAAAATATAATAAATAGCAAAATCGCCATTTTATGGAATTTTAACTTTATATTATTGCATATTGGTAGTGACTTTTACCTTTGAATAGCTTTGCCTCTTTTGTTCATTTGTAGATACATTGTTATCTAGATCAGTTAGTTACTGAATTTGTATCTCAGCACTTTAGTGCTAAGATACAAATTCAGTAAGGTATTTCAATTCTTGAAGGTACATTGCTCCCATCTTTTCCTGTTTTTCTCTGTTAGAATGATAATTAATGCTATAGTTTATAGTAATATATTTATCATAGTGTGAATTATGCTTTCTTCTTTTACTCAAAAAATTTAACTTTATTTAACTACATTCTATTCTTAGTGATATTTAAAGTTTACTTGTATAAATGTTAATACTTTACAGGCATCAAGGCACATTACCCAAATTGCATCTTTAAAAGCTAGCAATTTAAAGTTGACTCAAGATCTAGGAGAAACAATTGAGAAATTAAGAGATGCTAAAGATACAATTGAAATCTTGCATGGGGACTTAGAAAGTATACAGGTACTGTTGTTTTGAGGCTATTGTCTGAAATTTTCCATTTAGATAATTATACCATTGTAATCCAAATTTGTTACAACCAGTGGGTGTTACAGATCACTATGATAGTGAGTAATCAGTCCTGCATTATCAACCTTCCACACTTCTGTTTTCCTCTTTTAGAGCTTCAGTCAGAATAAGCTCTTTCTTTTAATGCTTCTTTACACTATTGATCCACTTTCTTCTAAGTTGCCCCAAACATTCAAATCAAATATGAATGATCTGTTACCATTTATGTTTTGAATATCTATTTAATTAATCTCCCTTCACCCATCGTTTTTACAGTTGGCATCAGTTAATGACCTGAGTATGAAAGAGAAGTTGTACAATGTTAAAAATATCTGTACATAATGTTTAACACTTCAAATAGTAATCCACTAAGTTTCGTCCAGCTTCAATAATGTTTTTTTTTTTACAATTCCTGAAGTTGATAAAGTTATGTGAATGAGGAAAGATAAACAGAAGCAGTCATTATGCAGTTGCCCAATATTTGGGAAAAGGGGACTAATGCCAAGGGCAAGTCATGAGGATATGGTTACAACATTGGGGGAGGATACCCCCTTTCAATTCCATGGTTAAGAAGTGGGCAACAGAATTTAAATGAGGGAGGGAGAGCCAGGACGATGACCCATGCTGCAAAAGACCTCCAAAATTCATCATTCCAGAAGTTGTTGACAGTGTGCATGATCTTGTGATCAACGAGTGACAGTTCAGTACATTGCCGGCACCTTGTCTGAACATATACACCACATAATAACAGGTTCTCGCTGTGAGAAAGGTATCTCAGCATGATGGATGTGAAAGTTGTTGACAGCAGATCAAAAATGCATCAGAGTTGTCAAATAAAGGGAACATTTGCATAATTTTCAAGCAGATCAATCTAGCAAATTTTCTTGCAAGGTTTGTGCCCATGGATGAGACATTGGTCCATTACTTTCAGCGAGAGACAAATGAGGCAAGGTGAGTCCTTCTGGCAAGTTGATAGTATCAGCTTTTTAGGATGCTGATGGAGTGTTGCTAGTGCATTACTTTCAGGAAGGCCAGACAGCTACAGGGGCATATTATGCAAACCTTGTGAGGTGTTTACATGAAAACATAAAAGGCAAGCACAGAGGGAAAACTCAGCAAAGGAGTCTTGTTCTATCAAGACAATGCACCTGCTCATAAGTCTGTCATTGCTGTAGTGAATGCATTCCTAGACCCAAGGGAAAACTTTGTGTGTGTAGCTGGAATCAATGTATTGCAGCATCAGTGGCAAAAGTGTATTGACTCTGAATGGGACTACTTTGGAAAGAAACATTACCAGACTCCTCAAATAAACTCTTCATACTCAGGCCACAAACTTTTCATGTGCCCCCTGTATATAATTATACAATTCTAGAGTGTGTGTCACTTACCTTATACTGAATGTGTTACCTGAAGGTTTTATTTTTCTTCTCATGTTGCCGCATATACTAGTTGTATATGGCAAGACCATATGCAACTAGTATATGCAGAAACATATTTTCTGCATATACTAGTTGAATGCTGGGCACAGATCTTAATTGCTTTTATTTTGTAAATTGTTTATTTATTGATTTAACACTAGAAGTGTGTCCAGAGTCACCATAATCAGTCATACCTCTCAACCAGTTTGCAAAAGACTATCAGGTATTTGATTTATTACTGTAAGTGGGTTAGCACTTATTATTACTGTAAGTGGGGAGGGGGGGGGCTAGTTTCCCACCAAAAAAACAGTGTGTCTTCTTTGTGTGAAGATTTTATATTGGGGGGGGGGATTACTTAGGGATCATTATTCATCTCAAGAATAAAAATTACAAATATGTATCAGGAGGTCATAACTTGGCAAAAGTATAGAAAAAAAATTGAGTAAAAATTATTCAATGTGACAGTCTCAAATTATTTGTATGATTCCCTTGTATCATTTTAAAATTCATTTTATGCTTAAGAACCTTTACACACTTGCATGAACCTAGTTTTGTTAGATTTTGAGAATATTGTAACTCTTGATATGGCTTGTCCTGTTCATATATGAATACTTCTCTGCACAGCTATTCAGAGTATGAGTTGGAAGTGTGAATGTCATTTTGAAAGAATTATTTTAAATTCAGAATTTCTGGCTTCATTTATAAATTGATAACAGTAATGACTGGAACTTAATCAAATAAGTAATTAGAATTTGATAAAATTATCATTAATCATATTTAATGCCAACAGAAAACTTTATGCACACTGACTGTTTGGTGCCCATTGGGAATTATTATACTCTACTCAACATAATTTCAGTAATGTGTTCCACTTATTACGTATCTAAATATTGAATTCTAATGCTTCCCAATTTTTTTAAAAATTCATGCAGTTTTATTATCCTGCATAGGGTTCACTGTAAGTTATTCTCCCCACTGTTGTTGATTCAGTGCTTCTCACTTTTCAGAAGTGACCATGGAGATCATTTGAATACTGATAGCTGGATAAGGTAGAGAGATGGATAGATTAACTAGAGCTGCAAACTGAGATGAAAGTGATTTCTTGCACAGTTTCTGTTGGAACATGCAGCAGCCTGGAAAGCAAGATGTTGGTGATTTCACCCCTGCTCTGGGTCATCACAAAACAAGTAAATAAATGGACTGTGTTAGGTAATTAGAGTAAGAACAGGTGCTTGTATACTTGCATGTACATTAATGCTAGGAGTAAATAAGTTGGAGTTTGAAAACTGATTAAGTCATCAAATTGATCTACAGGAAAGCAGAATTTGAATATTGGGGAGTACAATGTGTACAGAAAGGACAGACAGGACAGGAGAGGTTTATGCTCTTAGTTAAGATGCAGCGCATCCAGTAAACATGAATGGTGGCCATTGCAATGTTGAGTCAGTTTGGTGTGACATAAACACACTGGGAAAATAAAAATGAGGAGTGTGTTATAGGCTTAATGATTGTGATGAATATAACAAACAACTATACAGAAAAATAGAGGTCTAGTAAATCAGAATGTCTTATAATGGGGGTTTTAACTTTCAGATATTGACTGGAACTTGTGGGTTGTCACTCACACACTAGCAAAGCTTTTGTGGAATTATTGGATGACTGCTTTCTACAGCAGCATGTTAGAGAGGCAACAAGAAGAAGCAGCAATACTCTTGATCTGATTATCAGCAGAAATTCTGCATGCATAAAGAATCTACAAGTAAAAGATCCACTGGGTGCAGTGATCACTGTATACTGATGTGGAATTTACTTAAAGACATAACTACTGTCAAGAGTAAAGGGAAGGGTTTTTGCTTTCATAAGGGTGACTACAGTGGGGCCAACTAATTATGTTACCGACAGAAAATCCTAAATGTGCCTCCGTAGCCAGGTGGGAAGGAGCAGCAGTGCGTAGCACACGCTTCTTGATTAGACCGGGGTTCAAGCCCGTCACCACCAAATACGGAGGATGCGGAAAGGTCAGGGAATGACCACCGCATATTCAGAGCAATATGGCCTTAGTTGCTAATGCTCCTAAAAACCAAATAAACAAACAAATCCTAAATGGGAAGCATTTAGGGAAGTAATCATGGATGCTACTAGTCTTTTCATACCAATTAAGATAATACTGTTCAAGGCTTAATTTATAATATATAAATGGATGTCAGTTGAACTGATGAGACTTGTGACTGAGAAAAAAATGCATGGAATACATGTAAAGTATCAGGTGATGCAGAAGCCTATAATAAATATAAACTGGTCTACATTCAAGTTACAAAGACGGTTAGGCAAAGGAAGGCAGATTATGAGAAGTCTCTGGCAAAGAATACAAAAACAAGCAGCAAAGACTTCTTTGCATATATTGACAGTAGAAGTAAGAGATTAAATCACATCAATCCATTTGACATTGATGGTTTAACTGTTGATGATACTGCTCAGGTTTCATGGTCCAGTTGAGCAAGATACACTTTTATCATCTTTTATTGCAGAATGTAAAGACCAGTGCCTTCAATATAATAATAATTATTATTTTTAAATCCCAAGTCAATTTAAGGGAACTTACAAAAATGCAAAACTAAAATTACTGACTTTTTCAAATCACTTGCAGTCCCTGAAAATTCATTGGCAGTTAGTCATTTGGCGACCCCTAGGCGAAGGATAATGTTACTTATGTTATCATATTGCAAACTTACAATTTTTTTTTTTTTTTCTACTGAATAATAATTACATATTTTTTTTCAAAAACGGCAATATAGTATAGTTTTATGTCCATTTCTAAATTTATTAAGGATATTTAATTCATTACACATGAAAAACCAAAGATTAGAAGAAATAACACAAACTGTGGTTCAGAGATAGTGCCTTTTTATCTGCATGTATAATTAGAAATGTAACTAAACCTGTGCATGTTAACCATCACTTACACAATATAATGAATAAGAATGATTGCACAATAGGTGTGTGGAAGATTTCCCTTCAGCAGTTAATTGTTAGAACAAACTTCCATCTGTAGTTAGTGTGGACGTGATGATGGGGTTTTTTTTTTTTTTTTTTTGCTGCTGCTTTATAAGCTTGCTTTTTTGTATCATTTGCCATTACTAATACAATACAACTATATTACTTGTATAAGTTTTTCTTTTATTGAAGTGTGTATGTTCCTGAATACCCTGCTCTTCAGAAAATTAAAAGGCATTATTTCTGAAGTGTGTGTGGGCTGTATATGGTATCACTTTTTTTTTTTCTATATCTTTAATCATATGGTGAGCAAAAATATAATGGAATGAAAACAATAGAACAATCAACTGTTGATTGTTCTATTGTTTATATAGGCAAATTACAGAAGAACAGCATGATTATAGTATATGTGATATAGATTTATTTTTATTTTTTTTTATTCTGTTCTAGGTTTCTCATGAACATGAGAAATTGAAGTTGCAGCAGACAGTTAATCAGCAAATCAAGTTAATAGACTTTTTGCAGTCTAAAGCTGAAGGCTTAGAAAAGAAAAAGAAGGTATTTTTTTATTGTTTGGCATCTTGTTTTTTTGTTCTTTCAATTTCAGAATGTTGCAATGATAAACTGTCCTTCATTATGAGTATGTTAATATACAAATATATGCCTTATATTGGAATCCCAGTAGAATTAACCAAAGTGTACTAGTCAGTAAAATAAAGAGTATCTTATAAAAACTTTAGTTTATTAGTTGTAAATACAAATTCTTCTTATTAAGTTTGATACATACAGCATAAGTAGCAGTGATTGATTAATTTTGCCCCAATTACATCCCTTGGAAGCATTAGAAATGGCTTTTGGCGGTTCAGGTTTTAATCGGCGTACACAGGACTCAGCAAGTGTTAACTAACCAGTCACACAAAAATAAAATCTTTTATGATGTACTAGCATTTGTAGTTCTGTTTTTTTTTTTTTTTTTTTTTTCTCTCTCCTCTCCTCTCTATAAACACTAAACTTTAACTAAATATGCAATAGAATAGAAAAACAGAAAAGGGAAAAGAAAGAAAATTAGTATAGTAAACATCAGTGGCCACAATGTATTATCCACCACATGTTACTTATAATAGCTTAAATAAAAGTAAATGAAACAGGCATCTGTGGTATGACAAACCAGTAGAGTGAAAGTTAAGAAACATAAAATCTAAGGCAGTGCATCCAGTTGACATGGATGGCGAGTGCATTGTTGAGTCAGTTTGGTGTGACATATGCACTGAGAAAGCAAAAACGTAGGAGTGTGTTATAGGCCTATTGATTCTGATGAGTACAATAGAGGTGACAGTGATCTCAGTAGACCAACTGATGATGTTTCCAACAGCAAATTTTAAATAGGAAACATTCAAGGAAGTAATTGTGGAAGCTACTAGGCTCTTCATACCAATTAAGAAATACTGTTTAAGGTTTTGGCCTAAATGGATGTCAGCTGAACTAATGATACTCGTGACATAGAAGAAAAATGCATGGGATGCATATAAATTATCAGGCAACACAGAAGTCTATGGTAGATATAAGCTAGTCTGTAATCAAGTCATGAAGGAGGTTAGGCAAACGAAGGCAGATTATGAGAAATCTGTGGCAAAAGATGCTAAGAGAAACAACAAGAACTTTAGTTATTTATTGATATCGATGGTTCGACTGTTGCTGATCCTGCTCATATAGCTGACAATCTGAATGAGTATTTTGCATCTGCCTTCAGACATGAGGAATTCTGTAGTGGAGGCCTGACGCTCAAGCCTTGAGTATCAGGCTGCATAACACTACATTTTCTAGTAACAACTGATAGACTGGTTTAAGTTAAACTTTGTTAAAATAAATAAATAGATATATACATAAAAAAATTAAAACAGATATAAAATAAGAGCATTAAAATATATATATAAGCAGTGCTTTTTTTGTAAAAAAAAAAAAAATAGGTGCCGATACTAATTCTTTGCTATCAGGAAAAATTGAAAATTAAAAGGATATGAAAAGTACTCAAATTTTTTTTCCCTGATATTGTTACTTTAGTGGTAATGTTTTTAGAATAAGAACAACAAATTAAGTACATTAACATTGTTTATTAAGCATAAATTTATTATTCAAGTATATAAAAAAATAAGTAAAATGTGAGTAAAATAAGTAAAAAAATAACATAATTAAAAATAATTTCTTAATAAAGTTTTTATAGAATATTCCAAATTTTATTAAGTTCTCATCTGACTCCCTATGCCGACTTCTTTTCTTCCTCTTTGTGTGTCGGTTGCTGAATGACATTTCCGAAGCAGCCATGAATTGACATTTTGCTGGATCGAAGCGGGTCAGCAGTGGGCCTGCAGTTTTAAGAAACAGTAGTGAAGAAACTTTTTTTGTCATCAACGAAGCGCTGGTTGGGCTGGCATTCAGATTCATTTGTGAAAATCCTCGCTCGCATTCACTCGATGAAATTGGTATCGTACTCAGAGCTTTCATCAAATACTTCAATTATTCTGAAACCTTTTTATCAATTAGGTATCCACCAGAGGCGTAGCTACCATGTAGGCAGTCAAGGCAATTGCCTCCGGGCCGGGCCCTTTAGGGGCCCGGCATCTTTGGCTGTCTCCTGTTTTTGCAATTTTCATTAAGTAGGGGCCCAAACGTGTTCTTTGCCTCCGGGCCTGAAAAAGGGTAGCTATACTAGTGGTATCCACGAATTTCATCTCTTTCATTTTCACCAGATGCCAACAATTCATGTATAGAAAGATTAATACCTTCATTGTCCTCGTTTTGCTTCTCCCGTCATCCGTATTGTCACTAGTTCTTAAATTTGAATTTTTTTTTCTTTTCTTTTTTTTTTTTTAAACTATCCAAAATGTCAGTGTCATTTGGATATTCAGGTTCTGTGACCATGTAAACAGAGATAGGGAAAATTTAAGGAAAATGTGGATAATGCACTTCTGCAAAACAACAGATGATTATTTGTTGGGGTAAAAGAAAATCACTTTTCTAATTCTCGAACGGGGTGCTTACAGTTGATTCACAGAGGTGTCCAACCTACGGCCCGCAAAGAAAGTGAACCAAAACAGCATTTTAAAATTTGTTAATAATCAAAAAAAAAATTTCTCATTAAATGTTTTGTTCAGTAAATGTAATTGTGTATTGTACTTAATAAAATTTTTGAATATTTTCAATTTTACTTTTACATGCAACAAGATATGGAAAATGTAACACTCTAAAGAACTTTGAATTTTTTTGAATATGGCCCTTGTATGGGAAAAGGTTGGACAACACTGCAGTAGAAGGTGGGCCAGAGCCCATTGGGAATACACCTTGATCTGCTCACTCTTAACTAGTGCAACTTCTCCATATGTGGGACAGGTGGTCGGATAGGTTTTACTAGATACCACTAAGTTGTAGAAGGTAATCCCTTTAGTTCTCTTAATTCGTGCAGCCACACTATTTTCCTAAATTGCCTGAAGGCCAGAAATGCAAACAGTGCATACCGAGTTAATTCCCTCCTAATCCGTTCACTATATGAAAATTTTCTTCACTCAACGGAAACTATTTTAAATGTAACTTCCAAGGGGAATTCAAAATAATTTGCTATAAAAGTACTTCGTTAAACAGAGGTCCGACTGAGTAATTTAGAATTATAAAAATGATTATACAGTTTTATATAAAAAATATCTTAACAATAGACAGTAAAAAATGCAAATTTAGTTAAATAATTTTAATAGTAGGTAAATGTGAAAAAAATTTATGGAATATTACAAATTTCGAAGTGCACTGCATCCATATGTCACACGTCACTGTTAATAAAGGTGCCGGTACACCGTACCGTTGTGTACCATCCCAAAAAAAGCACTGTAGAGCATCCTTGGATACAGGGGAGGTCACCATGGACTGGAGATGTGCAAATGTATCCTCTATTCACAAGAAGGATCAAAGGGTGACATGCATAATTACAGACCTGTTAGTTTAACTTTTGCTCTGGGGAAAATAATGGAGTCGCTGGTTAAAGAAGCAATGCAGGATCATCTGGGCAAGGCTGCAGTTATAATTAAGACACAACATGGGTTTTTTAAAGGGGGAAGTCTTGTCTGACCAGTTTGATTGGATACTACAATGTGGTAACACATGAACTATATGCAAAAAAATAATTTTGAGATCATATAGTTGGATTTCAGGAAAGCTTTTGATACTGTTGCGCATGGAAGACTGCTGTACAAATTTGAGCAATATGGCATTAAGGGTAAGTTACTGCTATGGATAAAGAGATGGTTCAGTGGGAGAAGACAGAGTGGTAATCGATTGACACTGCTCTTCATGGACTAATATTATTAGTGGAGTACCCCAGGATTTGGTGTTGACTTTATTGTTGTTTTCTATATTTATCAATGATATTGATGAGGGTATATCAGGCATAATGTTCAAGTTTGCAAACCATACGAAGGTTGGAAGGGTTGTTAATGGCAGTATGCTACTGCAACAGGATCTAGAAAAGTTGGGCATATGGGCTGAGAAGTTTAACATTGACAAATGCAAAGTACTACATATGGGTAGCAGTAACTCCAGAGTAATGTACCAACTATGTGGTACTACACTCAGGGTAGTGGAAAATGAAAGAGACCTGGGGATTGTACAGCATGTCTGAGCAATGGGGACATGCTGCCAGGACAGCTCATGGGGTTTTGTCAATGATATGCAGCAATTTTGCTAACAGGGATAAGGAGGTGACTATCCCCTTGTATAAGGCAATGGTCAGGCCACACCTTGAGTACTGCATACAGGTCTGGAGGCCTCATTTTACGAAGGATGTAGAGCTGTTGGAATGAGTACAGAAAAGGGCAACGAGATTGGTAAGGGGAACAAAGGGTTGCACTTACCAAGAAAGGCTTCAGTTCTACAAATTGCAGTATTTGGAGGCTAGGCACCTGCAAAGTGCCTGCAAGAGGAAGAATCCCATGTATTGAATTTGCTCAATGCTGACATGGGCATAAATTTAAATTGATTGCCATCTGTCATTGTGGAAGTTGATAGATTAAATAAATTCAAGGAAGAACTGGGCAAACCTTTGGAGCAAATGGATTGGTGAAGTGGGAAGAGTTTTTTTTTTTTTTGGCTGATGCTGTATAAGCTTGCTTTCTTGCATCATATGCCACTACTAATGCTAATAGTTTTCGCCTTATGTGATACATTTTTGTGCATATTTTAAAGATTATATAGTCATCATTATAATAACCGACATTTGCTGTAGCCAATACACACATTATTTTCTGCTGTTAACATTTTCTGCAGTTAAAATTTAAAACATGTCATGAACACTTAGTTCTAACAAAAGCAACTGTTTATGTTGCGCAATGGATGCACACTATAACTGCAGTTTTATTTGTTATTTAAAGTACATCCCCATGATATATATACTTCTAAAATATAAATAAAAAAAAAAGAACAGAGTAATAGAAAACAGATTTAAAATTAGCAGGTTTTTACTTTCTCCCTGCTTCCACTTAAATTACTGAAATGTATGTCTGTATTCTATATTAACACTTTTTGTATTTTATAGTTTACAGATTTCAATTTTGCTTTTCCATTATTTAATTTTAAAAAAATTCTACAGATTATCAATGTCCAGAAATTATTTGGAAGAAATAAAGAGAATATCCCTACTATACCACATCAGTGGAGAGATATGGAAATTATGTTGGAGAAAGAACGTTCCAAAAGCCGTCGTTTACAGGAACAACTCAATCAGTATAGAGTTGAAATTATGAATTTCCATAATGAAAGTATGTATTTTGATTTTTTTTTTTAATGAATTTTATTTTGTTTTTGTTATTGCTGGCCAAATTTGAAGAGAAATTACACTGCCTAGTTAGTCACTTCATCAGAACATTTAATTGTGAGTATAATCATTCAGAAATTGCTATGCAGATTAGAGAGAAAATGGAGTCAAGTGAATGATTTCATCATCATACTAATGATTTGCATTTACTATAGTGGCCCAAACAGTTCATTTTTGGCAATATGTTTACAGTACACCAGTTAATTTGATATGCATTGAATGGTACTGGACCATGAAAACTGATGAAGCTTGAAAGTACCCTGTAGCAAAGGAGAAGGTACTTGACAGTATTGTCTCCTTTAATTTCTAATTACACAAAATGAATGGCAGCTCCTTGGTGCACTGTCATTGCCAAATAAAAGTATTCATTATAATTTCAAAAGTTATGTATTTTTAGAACAGTGTGGTAGTCTTTTATGTTTTTATATTTAAAGGATGTAATTTGCAGAATGGGCTCAAGTGATAAATGCACCATCATCAGGTCCATTCCTTGTCTGAGTATAAAAATGTTTCTCAAAAGAATTCAAGAAATATTTTCAGAAATTAAGTCACATTTCTTTATTATCCAAGGGGTTATTCTTTAAATGGATATATGATTGGAAAAGTGTGTATTCCACTAGTGTAATATCAAATTCAAACTGAGTCTTCTCTCATGCAGTCAGCAATAAATTGCAGTAACAAGTACAAATTGGTGAGTACACGTCTCCATATACATGGCTGACCCCATATGTAACATGATTTTCTTGTGCATACATACATATAATAAAGTTTAATTGATAAATTAAACACACAGTAAGACATTACCAACATTAAATACAGTAATAATAAAGTACAGCAGACTCTCGATTTACCAGATTGGATTAACCAGGATACTTCGACTCCAGATTTAAAAAAAATCAACCAGAAATCATAAAATTCAAGTAATAACTACAATTGGTATAAACAGATATTTGGCAAGTTGTAAATAAGCGACAAGAACCGGCGTTATAAGTTGTCATTGGGAGATTAGTGTGCATATTATCTTGCAACCCCTGCTGCCTTCACATCTACTGCTCAAAACTAAATCAAACTAAACCAAACGTTTAGTTTGATTTAATATGTCACATTGATTGTTATGTTCCGTCGCACTGCAAAAGGACAAATTTTGTTTTGTTATTTATGTCGGGGATGTCAGAAATTTTTTTTTTTGTTTAGAAATCGTAAAAATGATGGGCAAACGCAAGAGTTGTGCTTTCAAATTAAACAAAAACTTTAAATTATTCAAATATTTTGTTTGAAAACAATGCATCCATTATAATGTTGGTGACCAAACCATATGCAACATTGTAAAAAAAAAAAAAAAATAAAGGGAAGCGTCATATTGGACACGCTAGTAGTACTTAAGTTTTTTTTTCCATGGTTAATCACGGGTAACTGAATCAGTGGATACCGAATCAGCAGATACAGGTGCACAACTGTATATATATGAGAGAGAATTGCCAATGATATTTAAATAATTCTCAACACCTGGGGACCGATTTTTGTATACCCTGGTCATAAAAGTTTACCCTCTGATCTTGTAACCAATTTTTTTTTTATTTCAGTTTTTTGCTTTGTCACTGAACTGGGTTTTTTTTTTTCCCCCATGTAATTATCTGGGCTGTATGGCTGGTTGAAGATTTCCCAGTGAAATTTACATTGCACTAATATAATAAAAGTGAAATTGGATTAATAGTTCTTACACTTGAGTGTCAGAGTGCGGTTTTACATTGCTGTGCAATAAACGAACTCTCTCAGGAGAGTAACCAAACCTTTGTTCTGATTGGCTCGCTGCAGTAAATTCAACCAAAAAAAAACTTTATGTTCCCTAAAACAGTAGCAGAAGCATACAGAGATAAGTCTGTATGCCTCTTCTTTGAGTAGTGTCTACTCCCTGGTAGTGCAATGGCTAACTCAGATTTCATCGCCATTCTGTCTAACAAAGAATTGCCCTCCTCTGGGTAATGCTGCAGAAAACAGTGCATTTGTCATTTGTGTTGCTTTGTGAGTATTGGTTAACATTTTTAATACCCATCTGGTACACAGTTTGCAGTGGTTGAGAGTTGTTTCAATTTCATGAAGCAGTGACCTTGAGATATTGGGAAAACTATTATGAAGATCAATAATTGTTTGCCTCATTTCTGAAATTCTTTCAATCAGCTCTCTGAATCACTCACCAATAATGGATAGTCTTCAACCCCTTTTTTTTCATCATGAATACTAGTTCTCCCTTTGAGTGCACAGCATCACTTTGCTATGTTGTGGTGATTAATAACATTTTCTCAAGTCTCTAGTAACTGCTGCTGAATGTTAGCAGGACAAATATTTCTAGCTATTTAAAAATTGATAACAGAACAAATCACATATTTTCAGTTGGTACTCATTGTTAACCTGTACTGAATAACATTGTGTGGTGTAACTTAGTTATCATTGCAAATTCTTACTTGTTTGTCAATTTTCTGTATGCATTGGGTCTTTACTTTCAGGACACACCTTGTATTTTTCAGAATCCCTGCTGTGCAGGTATAGTATGAGTTTTATTCCTAGAATTCTTACAAACCAAGCAAAAGTTCTTGAAAATATTACATTAGATGACAATTTAATTCATATTGTACTAAAATAAATTATAGTGTAGGGAACAACCATTAATCCCAGCTCAGATCAACATAAATGAGACCGAACTATGAGTCTATCATCAATTATTAGCTATAGATGAAATTGTTCACCTTTCATTCTTTGGACTCAAGCTGTGCTTTAAGATTTAAAGATGACAAAAGGAAAATTTACTTCTTAGAATGTTTCCTTTTTTTTTTTTTTTTTTTAGTACCCTCAATTTTAATTAAAAAAACATATTTTATTAACAGTTATCTACTATAAAATTACACATATACCAAGTTAACTTTTAATGTATTACAAATTTAGTGTCCCGCAAGAATGTATCGTGTCTAAGTGGGTTTGATGTGGCTCCACCACCTGCATCTCCAACATCAAGAGCCATGCATTCTGCTCTAGCATTATCCCCAACAGGTGATAGTGAAAGCCATAGAACGAGTCCTGAACTTATTTCTGCAGAAGAAATTGCTCTGTTTGCAAAGCCTCATGGTGAAAGGATGAAACATAATATTCCTCATCGCTTTCAAGAAGTACTCTGCATGAGAGGAACAAAATGTGTAGCTTGTCTAGATTCTATTCATTTTGGTCGCCAAGTTGCTAGATGTCATGGTAAGCATTTAGAGAAATGTATTTTGTCATTAGAAAATATAATGAATAAAATTTTTTATATGTAAAATAGTAGAAAAATAGTTAATTTGAATAGTTGATTTTGTTTATCATTTCTTTTTCTCAAAAATGGTGGGGAAATGCACCTCTACTTATGCAGATTTTTTTCTCTTGAGAACTAAACATCATTTGTGAGCAACAGGATTATAAATAATGAAATTAAGAATGCTGTATTTTGTTGTAGTAATGCATTTTAGTTATGCTTTCTAGTATTTCTAAGTTAACATAGTGTTCTAATGTTGTTCAAAAATCACATTACAGAAATAGGATCACTTGCATTTGAGATGTCTATAAGCTGGAATGAGTTAGTTATAAAGTAAAAGTTTTCTCAGTCTTAATTTGAAGACTACAAGAGCAAAACAAAGGGACATTTATTTGAAACTTGTTTCTGTTTAAGTAGAGGTTCAAATTTCTGTCCACCAATATAATCAAGCATTATGTCCTTTCCTTTCTAAACTCATAAAAATTGTTTTCCTCCCCTTGAAACCAAATCCATCCCTTCTAATGTCTTTGAGGGACTCAAACCCTAATTTTTTTTAATTGTTACCTAAAATTAATGGGAAAAAATTATTTGTTACATAAATAAAGTCTCTGTGAATGTAAAAACTTTGCTATTTCACAATCCATAATGTTACATGATATATTTCAGCAAACATGTGGTTTAGGCATGGAAAAAAATCATTTTCTGTGTAAATTAGAAAATAACTTAATTATTTAAAACTAGAATATATATACAGAGAGAGAAAAATGATTTTAAGGAATGAGTGTGGAGAGTTTAGTTTGACAGAAAAGTTTTAAAATTGATACAAATAAAGCAACAAGATAATATAATATAATTAGTGTATGATATTTATGAAACTGGAAAAAAACCTGATGCAGCTTATGTTTTTTTTTTTTTTTTTTAATTCTCATATACTTCAGCAAAATCATAGGCTTTGTATTGAAAAAAAATAATAATAAATAAAATAAAGTCTGCTATATATATGGACTCTGAAGATATGCTCACCAGAAGCTTCTAAGAACGTTCCTTCTGGTTTTCTCTAACTTCATTAATAAAGATAGCTTCAGGTGATTACAAATGTGAATTTGTAAAACGAATTGGCTTTCACAGATATTCAAACTGAAAGTGTCTATAGGGCTACAGTTCCAGTTCAAGACTGTGATATTAGTAGCTTGGAAGCAGTAGGACTTTTACCCCCTTGCTAAGACTTGAACTTTTGTGTGCCTTTTGGAGTCATTGTTTTCAATTCAGTAGCACATGAGAGATTGTGTGTGTGATTACTTTGGGAAAGGAACTATATTTTATGGACTAAACATAATAAAAATGCTTAACAGTTCAGATTGACCCTTCAATATTGAACATCAGATGTGTTTCAGTAGATTTGCTAAACTGTTTTGCCATATCAGTATTCTTTTGAATACTTTGTTTTCATCATCCTGGCTTCACATACCAGCCAATGAAATTTTTTGCCTCTTAGGGATTTCAAAATATCTAAATGCTTGTTTAATTTTTGGATTGTAGAAAAAAAAATTAAAGTAAAGCAGCTGGGACCTCATTTGGCTATTTTTAACTCTTAAATTATCTAAATCAATCCAAAGTTCATAATATTTTTCTTTTTATCCCAGAATGTAATGTGACTTGTCATCCAAAGTGTGCTACCTCTCTGCCCAGCACATGTGGTATTCCTACAGGCTATATTAAACATTTTGCTGATACATTACACCATCCTCCTGCCACTGAAGTTCCAGAATTGCCACCTGATTTGACTTCTCCATTGGAAGGATGGATTAAAGTTCCTCGGTTAGTTGATCTAGTTCATATTTGATTTTTTTTTTTTTTTTTTTTTGCTTAAATTTACATGTAGATTGCAAAATAAAATAAAATAATTTTTAAATGTTTATTTTCTTTTGATAAGCTGATTTAAATAAATTTTTATTTAATGTGGTATAATAAAATTTTCCTGGATTTCCTGACTTACTTTTGATAAACTTGGAATAACTATTGAGAAAAATTTGAGTTGTGTAATATGATTATTAATCTATTCTTATGGAATGAAGAATTAGATTCTTCATTAATTCTTCATTCCATTATTTAAGATTTTTTTTTCTAATTTCATTAGCTGAAGCCAGGTGTATTAAGTTAATTCAAGGTTTTGATTTTATTGTATGATTTGTTTTTCTTTAATACAATGATTTTTCATTTCTGTTTATAAGTTCAATGTATTCTTCACCTCCCTTTTATTTCCCCTTCATTTGTTTGTTCTTTCCTTGTACTTCATGATATCATTTATGATTTACCTAGTATTAAAAACGTTGTATGATTGTTGCCCAGTTTATATAAATAAGAAGATATATGAGTTCACTTGGTCATTTGAGTTTTTCTGTCAGTCTATCTCCCCACAGAGAGGACATAATGTTAGAAACAGCTGTATAGAGTGGAAATTTTTTTTACAGCCTGGATTATTTGGCATTCTTCCTACCTGTGGTTTTATTAGTAGATTTCAAACTTTAGGAAATATCTAACTATTAATGGCTTTTTTGTAGGTGTCTAGTTTCCAGGCATTGAGTTCTGAAATTTACAGAACTCAACACCTTTCTTGATAAGCATATTTTTTGTGGTCCCGACTAATCTTGTTACTTTTCTCTGCACCCATTCCATCTTTCCTAAAATGATGGTTCCAAACCTGTATGCAGTACTAACCCAGCTAGACCATTGTCTTATACAACAGAATAATCACCTCCTTGTCCCCGGCGCCTCCATAGCCAGGTGGGCAGGAGCAGCAGTGCGTAGCACACGCTTCTTGATTAGACCAGGGTTCGAGCCCGTGACCACCAAATACGAAGGATGCGGAAAGGTCAGGGAATGACCACCGCATATCCCCGGAGCAATATGGCCTTAGTTGCTAATGCTCCTAAAAATCAAATCTGGGATTACTGCATATGGGTATGCAGTAATCCCAGATTAACTTACTAACTTTGTGGTATTACACTGAGCACAGTGGAAAATGACCTGGGAGTAATTGCATAGTCAGATATGCTGCCAGAACAGCTCATGGGGGTTTTGTCAATGATATATAGGAACTTTGCTAGCAGGGATAAGGAGGTCATTATTTCCTTATATAAGACCATGGTTAGGCTGCTTCTTGAGTACTGTAAACAGGTCTGGAGACCTCATTTTAGGAAGAATGTAGATCTGCTTTAATGGGTGCAAAGAAGGGCAGTGAGATTGGTGAAGGGAACAAAAAGTGGTCTTACCAAGGAAGGCTTCAGTTCTGCAAATTGCAGCTACGAGCTTCAATTTGTAGATCTAACTAAGCTGTTTAAGGCCTTGAATGGATTGAGTAAGCTCAATGTTGATGGCATGCTTTCTCTCACTGAGACTACAGACATGAGGAGACAAATTCAAATTGAGGAAGGATGATTACAGGATAGACATGCTGTAGTTTGCCTTCAGCCAGCAGGTGGTTGATTATTTGGAACAAACTTCCATCTGTTTTTGTGGAAGTGGGTAGTTTGAACAATTTCAAGGAAGAACTACACAAATTCTTGGAGGGAATGGATGAGTGAGGTGGGTAATGTGTTTTTTTTTGTTTTTTTTTTGCTGATACTCTATAAGCTTGCTTTCTTGCACCATTTGCCATTACTAATACTAAATTGATTAAATAAGAATGTTCCCAGAACTAGCTAATATGAGATGTGGGTTATATCATACCTTACAAGTTATCCCCTTAAAAATAATTGCCTTGGACTTTCACATCCTGTTTCACACGTTTCTTCCAAGCAAGTCATCTTCTGTAAGCCCTTTTAATGCTTTGGTCATTCTTTTCTGAATGTCTTCAGTGGATTGAAAATGGGTTCCCTTAAGTATGCTTTTCAGTTAAGGTAAGTGGGAAAAAAAGTTACAAGGGGCTAGAAAGTAGGTCTGAAAAGTAGAATGCATATTCACACAACTATGTGTTTTGGCAAGAAACTGGCAAACAGAGAACGTATTGTGTGCTAGAGCATTATCTTGATGGAGCATCCAACCATCCTTCCACAATTCAGTCAGACTTAAAACTTCAATGTAATATGCTTGATTGATAGTCTGATTTGGTAGGATATATTCAGCCATAGGGGCTTAGAGGGGAACAGGTATCCTGTGTGTTATCAGACACTCAGCCTAAAACACTGATGGATCCAATATCTCTCTATTACAGAAGATTTAGGAGAAGTCCGGTTGGCCTGCCTCCCTAAAATCCACTCATGCACACCTTCTCGATGGTAAGCCCTGTTACGTCACTTAGGTGGCAACGAACGTGTAGAGTGGTTCTCTTCAAGACGCCTGGTCAGCGTGAAGAGGAAAAGACCAAACCCTCCAGCAATGAGAGCACAACAATACAAATGGCCCTCAGTCCCCAGCAGCTTTCACTCTCCCTCTTACGGCAGCGAGAGGATCAGAGTGGAAGCAGAGGGTGCTAAGAATCTCTGGGTACGACCAGGCTGCCATGCACGGAAATTGAACTTGGCCTGTTATAACGTACGATCACTCATCGGTGAAGACAGGATATTAGAGCTGGAAAAGGAATTAGAAAATGTGAATTGGAATATCATCGGTTTGGCTGAAACAAGAAGAAGAAATGAATCACTTATAAGTTTATCAAGTGGAAATCTGCTGTACACCAATGGAAACAGTGAAAGGAGTGAAGGTGGAGTTGGGTTTCTGATCCATAAAGATTTTAAAAACAACATTTTGGAATTCAAAAGTACATCACCAAGGGTGTCAAGACTAATACTCAAGATTTCTAAGAGGTACAAGCTAAAGATTATAATGATTTATGCACCAACATCGAGCCATGATGATGAAGAGGTTGAAGAAATGTACACTGAAATTGAGAGTCTTCTAGATGAGCAGAAAACCCACTACACTATTATTATGGGAGACTTCAATGCTAAGGTTGGAAAAAGGCAAAACAGCGCAGAAAGAGGAACTATAGGAAATTTTGGAATTGGTGAAAGAAATAAAAGAGGTGAAAGACTTGTGGAATTTGCAGAATCTCAAGGACTGTCAGTAATGAACACTTTTTTCAAGAAAAGGGTGAACAGAAAGTGGACATGGAAGAGTCCAAATGGATTAACAACTAATGAAATCGACTTCATCCTCACTAACAGAAGATATATTGTGAATGATGTTACCGTCCTGAATAAGGTAAATGTTGGAAGTGATCACAGAATGGTAAGATGTACACTTGATATAGATATAGGAAAGGAAAGGAAAAAACTGACTCGAGTAAATAATACAAAGGTCTTTGAAATAACAGAGGAGGAGAAAAAGCAGTATGTACTGGAACTTAAGAACAAGTTTGAGCTTCTGCAGACTGCTCAGGACCAAGATATCGACGAGGAATATTACAACTTTCTGAAAGTGATAAAGCCCAAGAAACCTATAGGGAAACAGAAATCCAAAGAAGAAAAAATTAGTCAAGAAACACTTGTTATGATGAACCAAAGACGACAAATGAAGAGCAAGAAAAACACTGACAGGGAGAAAATTGAGTATACTGAGTTATGCAAAGCCATTAGAAAGAGACTCAGAGAGGACATAAGAAGATTTAACACAAGAAAAGTAGAACAAGCATTAAGGGAAAACAAAGGATTTAAATCAGCAGCCATGAGCAGTAATACAGAAAGACAAATGATACTGAAACTGAAGAATAGCGATGGTGTACTTATAAACAGCAGAGAAGGCATAATTCAAATAGCAGAAGACTACTATAGAGAATTATACAAGGAGCGAGGGAATGATACCAGCAGTGGGGAAGATGGATTGCAAAGTAGCAACACATACGACATACCCGATATTCTTCCTGATGAGGTAGAACATGCATTGAAGAAAATGAAGAATCGGAAAGCCCCGGGGGAAGATGAAGTTACTGTAGAGTTGTTAAAATTGGGAGGAAGAGACATAACACAAAAACTGGCAAGGCTCTTCACAAAGTGCATTAGAAAAGGTGTGATGCCTAAGCAGTGGAATAATGCAATCATCATAGTTTTGCTGCATAAGAAAGGAGATAAATCAGAAATTGGAAATTATAGACCAATTAGCTTGTTATCCCATATCTACAAGTTGTTCACAAGGGTCATTACTAACAGATTAGAAAGAATACTTGATGAGAATCAACCGAAAGAGCAAGCTGGCTTTAGGACAGGATTCTCAACTACGGATCACCTTCACGTAATATCACAGCTAATGGAGAAAGCAAATGAATATAAAACACCATTATGCCTGGCATTTGTGGATTATGAAAAGGCATTTGACTCCATACAGCATAAGGCAATGTTTCGGGCACTGGAAAGACAAGGCATAGATACTCCATATATTATGATTTTGAGGAAAATATATGAGAGTGCTACATCCTTTATTAGACTAGACAAAGACAGTAGCAAATTTAAAATCGAGAAAGGAGTTCAACAAAGAGATACAATATCTCCGAAGCTGTTTACTGCTGCCCTTGAGGAAGCTTTCAGAAGATTAGACTGGTCGCAGAAAGGAGTCAATGTGAACGGAGAGTACCTAAACCATTTACGATTTGCAGATGACATTGTGGTCATAAGCCACGATCCCAAAGAATTAGAGGAAAATCTTAATCAGTTATGCACAGTTAGTAAGGATTTTGGACTCAAGATGAATATGGCTAAAACAAAAGTAATGATGAACAAGTATGCCATGGAAAGGGAAATAATGATTGAAGGAGCAGTAATTGAAAAGGCGGAGTCATATACTTATCTGGGACAAGGTATTAGCTGTAATAATGATAAATGGCTGGAAGTCAAGAGAAGAATAAATTTTGGATGGATAGCATTCAGGAAATATAGTCATATACTGAAGAGCAATATCCCATAGGTTTGTCTGAAACGTAAAATAATGAATCAATGTATACTCCCCACCATGACTTATGGAAGTGAAACTTGGGCACTCACCAAAAGAATGGAAGAGAAGCTAAGAACTACACAGCGAAGAATGGAACGAATTATATTGGGAATCAGACTGTTAGATAAGAAGAGAAACACATGGATTAGGCAGCAAACTCAAGTAAAGGACATTCTTATCAAAACTAAAGAACTAAAATGGTCTTGGGCAGGACACATAGCTCGAAGACATGATGACAGATGGACTAAGAAAATAACAGAATGGTACCCAAGAGGAGCTAGAAGAAAACCTGGAAGACAAAGGCGGAGATGGATAGATGAAATTCATGAGTTTTTGAGTAGTAAATGGATGGCCAGTGCTCAAAACAGAAGGAACTGGAAAGTTGCTGGAGAGGCCTTCATCCTGCAGTGGATTGAAAATGGCTGATGATGATGATGATGATTCAGCCATAATAATTTATTTCACATCCTGTTCAAAGAAATATCAAAGAAAACAAAAAGCGTTATTTTCATTTTTGATTTTGTCATTGATTTTATTTTGGTCTGGGGATTGTGTTGTCTTCCATTGCATTGGCTGGCTTTTTAGTTTTTAGGTCATACTGGAACAGAAACTTTAATTGCAAGTAATTACAGTACACAGTCTGGACCTTATTTATTTATTTATTTATTTTTTTTCAAAACATTTTCACAAACTTGGTCTTCATTCAAACTTTTTGGCACCATCTTGGCATACACTTTCATCATGCCTAAATTTTTAGTTAAAATTTGTCTGTTTCTTTCTTTGTCCACATTGAGTTCTGATGCAACCATTCCAGTCATTCTAATGTTTTGAACAATGATCACTTCTAATCAATACCCTTACCCAGTTTACATTTTCATCAGCTTTTGTGGATACTTGACAGCCTGGTTGTTCATTATCTTCCACATTCTCTCTCTCTCTCTCTCTCTCTTCCTTCTAAAAATCTTTTATGCCATTCAAATATATGAGCTCTTAATGTAGTATCTTTCCCATAAACTTGACATAACTCATAACTTTCGTTTGATGTTTTCTTTTGTTTGTCATTTTTACTGCAAACTGTAAAAACACAAGGTAATGAAAACCTGTCTCACTGCAAAGCAAATGAGCGTGTTGGAACTTGACAGACAACTAGGGAAAGGTTCCAAGTCAATTGATGTGCCATTATTTCACAGGTGGCACTTGGTGTGTAGTGGCTGTGGGTAAAGTCTCATTATTTAATAACCATATCTTATAAGTTTCTCTACCCTTGAATCTTGGTGTAGTGATATTTCAATCCTAGCAATAATTTCTGAATAAATAAATATCTCTAAACTGCTTAAAATATAACAACTATTAAATGTTAAAAATGCCCAAATTTATCTACTGAGCAGTCTTTCCTAATTTTTGTCTACCTCCATTAGTGTTCACACAAAGTTGCTTTGTTTTAACCATTTTGCTTTCCTTTGTGCAACCATTCTAATAGCATCTTTTCATTCTAAACAAATTTATTGTTTATTTCTTGTTTTGTGCCTCCTAAAACTGGAAAAGTTGGGTTTTTAGGCACATGAGCAACTTAGACCATATTGCACCATTGTGTGTCGGAATGTGTTTGCGCATTTAAAAAAACCGCAAGTGGCTTGCAGGGGGGGGAACCCACTTCGTCCACCTGAGATCAGCTAACTACAACCTTGATCGAAGAGGACTTCAGAAATTCCTACAGCCATATATGGTAATCAAACCCAGACTTTTCAAGCAAATAACAAGTGGCAAAACGACTATACTATCACAGAGGACATTGATACTGGATAATAAAATTAATCACAATAGGTTATTATTTATGATTGGAAATAGTAAGCAAAAAAATTATATAATATTCAAATGAAACAAAAACAAAATTACACTTGCAGTTCGTTTCAATCTTATTTTACTCTGTTATTTGATATGGCAAAATATTGCATAATATTTCTAGTTAATTCATTTATATTAATACCATTCTTATACTAACAGAACTTTATGTATTAATGTATTTCATCATTTTTAAATGACATAGCTACTGAGAAAAATAATCTTTTCAAATTAATGCATTTACTTTTTAGGCAAGGAAAACAAGGTTGGGAGAAAAAATACATGCGCCTTATAGGTACAGTATTATACATTTATGATAAGGAAGCACAGACTGAAACAGACAGTGCAGTTGATGAAATGGATTTAGCCTTTCAAGATGGAGAAGTTCTTGTGACTGGTGCAGTATCGCCTACGGAGCTTATTGGTACAGCAAAATCAGATCTTCCTTATGTTTTAAAAATTGAATACTTGCCATATACTACCTGCTGGCCAGCCAGGTAATTATTTCTTCAACAAGATTTTAAAAACATACTGACTTAATATTTAAAAGCAAGTGAATGTTACATATACAAAATAAACTTAGAACTTGATTTGTATTATCTTAATGTCATAAACTGAAAGATTTTATTTTAAAATAGTACTTGATGTTTTTCTTCCAAATCTGTTAATAATAAACCTGAAGGGGACTAATGAAAATTCTTATATCTGAACAAATTTGTTATAAAAGTAACTTCAACAAAATGGACAAGATACAGTATGGTATTATATTTAAAAAAAAAAAAAAAAAAATCAGTAACAAAATATGACTTGAGTAAAATAATATGTTCACATCTATTTATTAACCATTCACTTAAATTGTGTTTTCTCCCCCCCCCCTACAGTCAAGTTGTAAGTTAAGTTACAATCAAGTTTAGTTTTAAGGATTTTAAGGACATGGTATCATTCAGATATACCAAATGCACAATTTTAATATGGGGAGTACAATGTATACAGAAAGGACAGACAGAACTGGAGAGGGAGAAGTTATGCTCTTAGTTAAGAAGCATATTAAATCTAAGGCAGTGGCAGTGCATCCAGTTAACATGGCTAGCCAATGCAATATTGAGTCATTTTGGTGTGATATAAACACTGTAAAAACAAAATTGAGAGTAGGAGTGTGTTATAGGCTTAATGACTGAAATGAGTTTAACAAACAGCTATACAGAGAAATAAAATGGGCCAGTAAATCAGGATGTCTTATAATTGGAGATTTTTAACTTTTCAGATATTGAGTTGGTCACTCACACACTACAAGACTTCTGTGGATTTAATGGATGATTGTTTTCTACAGCAGTATGCTAGAGAGGCAACAAGGGAGAGCAGCACTCGTGATCTGATTATCAGCAATGATTATTTGTGCATTAAGAATCTGCAGATAAAAGAACCACTAGGTGGCAGTGATCACAGTGTAGATTTGATGTGAGATTTATTTAAAGATGTGACTATTGTCAAAGGTAAAGGGAAGGGCTTTTTATTTTCATAAAAAGTGACTACAGTAGTCAGACAGTTTTTAAATTATGTGTAGTGAGATCAACTGATGATGTTACCAATAGCAAATTCTAAATGAGAAGCATTCAGGGAAGTAATAGTACCTGGCTAATACAACCCCTGGCTTGTATCCGTGAAGGGAGTTGTATACAGCAATGTGCTTTCTGTATATAATAAAGAGTTCTTCTTCTAGTAGAAGCTGCTAGGCTTTTAATACCAACTAAGAAATACTCTTCAAGGTATAGGCCTAATTGGATGTCAGATGAACTAATGAGATGCTTGGCAGAGAAAAAAGCATGGGATGCATATAAATTATCAGGTGATACAGAAGCCTATGGGAAATAAAATATCCTTTGTTTCTAGTCTAAAATCAAGTCACAAAGGAGGTTAGGCAAGCCAAGACGGATTATGAGAAATTTTTGGCATAGAATGCAAAGTAAAGCAGCAAAGACTTCTTTGTGTGTATTAACAGAAGTAAGAGGTTGAATCACATTGGTCCCAAAATTTTTATCATTTAACTATTGATGATTCTACTCAGGTTGCTGACAGACTGAATAGGTATTTTGCATCTGAATTCATGTAAGAGGAGTTCTTTAAGGAAGGGATGCCAGAAGTTTATCAAACTCTAACAATTTAATCAAATTGTTAGAGTAATAATAATCAAACTAAATGATTTTGTGATAACTGAAAGGAAATTGGAAGATAAATTGTTGAAGCTTAACATAAAAATAAAAAAGAGCACCTGGTGTGGATGGGATCAATCTAATATATTAAGAGAGAGAACAAAGGAAGTAAGCAAACCCTTAGCCATAATTATGACAGCATCTTTGGATTCAGGAGTGATCTGCACAGACTGGTGATGTGTGAATGTAACTCCAATTCAGAGAAGGGGATCTAAAGGTGACATGAATAATTACAGACCTGTAAGTTTAACTTCTGTTTCAGGAAAAATAATGGAGTCAGTGGTTAAAGAACTAATGAAGGACCTTCTATACAGGAGCACAATTATACTTCAGTCACGGCATGGATTTGTTAAGGGACGATCTTGTCCTTCCAATTTGATTGGATAATACTATGATACAGAAACAAACAGACAGATTGGATGCAAAAAATAATTTGTGACATAAATACTGGGAAAGGGAAAATGAGAGTAGGAGTGTGTTATAGGCCTAATGACTCTGAGTATAGTGAACAGTTGTGCAGAGAAATAGAGTGGGCCAGTAAATCAGAATGTCTTGTAATGGGGGATTTTGACTTTCCAGATATTGACTGGATATTGTGGGTTGGTCACTCACATGCTAGCAAGACTTTTGTGGATTTATTGGAGGACTGTTTTCTACAGCAACATGTTTGAGGGGCAATCAGAGGGAGTAATACTCTTGATCTGATTATCAGCAGTGATGACTCATGCATTAAGAATTTGCAGACAAAGGAACACTAGGAGACCACATTTTTGAGACACGTTTAAAATATTTATGAGAACTTACACTGAACAGAAAATTACTGAAAACTGATGGTTTTTAGATCATACTTATATAATTCAACCAATTTTTTTATTATTTATTTTTTGGAAATTGGTGAAGTAATGAGCACTTCAACCTGCATGTAGTGTAATCTGCCTTTACTTTCTTAAAGAATTACAGATTACTCTCAGATGTTTCATGGTACCTCTTCAGTGGAGAAGTGGTACAAGTAGCACCATAAAACATCTGAAAGCAATCTGTAATTCTTCAAGAAATTAAAAGCAGATTACACTCCATGCAGGTTGAAGTGCTCACTATTTCATCAATTTCAATTTCTTGATATACCTGCACATCATGCCACTAAAAGAATGTTTAAGATCTGATCTGTTTATTTTATTTTGTTTTATATATTTCTCCTGGTCCCGATATGGGTAAGCATACAGTATTTAAATCCTCCCCTCCAATTGGCAGAGCTTGTTTATACAATACTGGAAATATTTATCCACTGTGGTTTAAAAGTGGATAAATTGGATTTTTTTTTATCTGTATGTTGTAATAAAAACTATGCCATTCTTGTGAATAAAGAAAGGTTACTATACTGAATTCATCACTATCTTCTTCACTGTATCTGTAGGTGCCATTTTCAGTAGTTCATTAAAGGTAATACCTATAACACACTCTTTAAGCTCTAAATCAAGAAGGAATTTAAACTTATTCATTATACCTATGAATTTATTATAAGCAACTTGATTATAAATGGCATTAATTATTTCCACATCTCAAGAAATATAGCTCATAGAAATATGAAGGGTCCCACATTTATTCTATTATTCATGGGCCATGTAATTACCTTGGAATAATAGTTATGGCTTGAAAGTTCACAGAATTACTTTATAATCAAGTTAAAATAGAACTTGCCAATTATTTGCTTTAGTTCCCCTCAAAGTAGTTTCCTTGGGCAACTTAAAATGAAGCCATTCTCTTCTACATGATTGGAAACATTGTGGGAATTTCTTTAATGATACTGAAATGAAAAACCTGAAACTGCCTCTCCACCTCACTTTCAATGAAGTTTTTAATATTGGGAATGGAAATCATATAAGCCAAATCAGGAAGAGGAGGTCTGACAGATCTGCTTTGTTTTTACCATAGAAATTGTATCCATGATAAAAAAGTTTATCCATTTTTAGCAGATGATGACTACAAATGGAGAACTTAAAAGTTTCATGTTACTGCTTTTGCAACTAACTTAATTTTAATTTTTAAATTGATTATGCTAATTGTTTTCAGTAGTACCAATTCATTATAAAACTGAATAAATTTACTTAACAGGTGTTTGTATATTATGACCATGAATTTTACGGAAAAGAAGATTTGGGTTTCAACCTTAGAACATGTAGTTAAAAGCTGTAAAGATAATGTGGATGGTGAAGAAAATGCGGTAGGAGTTTTTCTGGTTTATATTTATGTAAAAACCATAGCATTTTATTTCTGTGAAAAAAAAAAAAAAAAAAATTTTTAATAAAAACTACAACAAAGTTATTTATTTTTATAAATTTAGTGATAAAATCTCTTTCACATTGCTTAAACTAAAACAGTAGTTAAATTTATACAGTAAACATTAACATGTTCACTGCTTCTGACACAGAAGTGGCACTAGAAGTGATGTGCTGTTATGCATATAAGCATTCGAAAAGGCACCCAAGTGCTGTGAATTATGGCATATGTGGGTGACCATTCTTAAGCTGTCAATAAATACTGTAAAAGTAAAGGCAGAAATTGACAACTGCTCAACATTGGCATGCTGATTGAACTCTTATTTGCAACAATGCTTCGTTTTTTATAGACTTAGCACACAGTTTTATTTGTTCTTTGCTTGTGTTGAGATTAATTTACATGGAATAAACTTCTTAAAAAAAAATTGAGTTTTGTTCTGACTTACAGCAGCTGAAAAGTAACCATTTGTTTTTAGCTATGAATTCCACATTTTTAATTTTCAACCAGAATTTTTAGAATGTTCTTATTCCTCGACATTCTGAAAATTATGGCGCACTGGATAAGTTCTCTCAAATAACATTTTCTCTCTCTAAAAGTTTTCTAAAAGAAAACTTTTAGAGAGAGAAAAACTGCTATATACTCATCTCACCATGTGAGATGAGTATCTAGTAGATTAAATCTATGCCAGACATTTCTAGTGTGTGTGGGGGGGAAGAAAAATGAGAGTATCAAGACACGTTGAACATTAACCAAAGTTGATATGATTTCGAATAGTAATAATAGTGAGAAAATGCATTTGACTACAGAGAAAGAGTCTGCCTTTCAGTTTGTGAAGTTTTAGTGAATGTTTTGGAAAATAATATTTACATATTGGCTGTTATAGAAAAGTGTTTAGAAAAATGTTTACAGAAGTGGTACCTCGACTAATTTATTTAGTAGAAAGATTTTGATTAGAATTAATTATTTGATGCATAAACTCACTGGGCTTTGAAGGCTTACTTTTGGTTGGGGAGGAGTTGCAGATTCTAAAGGAAATTGATCTGCTAATTCCAGAAATACCAAAATTACATCTCTACCACATCTCCACTGAAGATGTACTGAAATTTAGTAACTTAATAAATGACTAATTTCAAATATACAATTATACATATGCCATCTTAAAAATGAACCTTGTTCATTTTAAAATGCATTTAATCAAACATAATGTACTACATACATTCTAAATCCTTAGAAATGTTTGCCACTCAGTTTTTCTTATAGTTAATTTTGTTTACCCTCTTAAGAAACCTGCAGAAATCTCCCATCATAGATGCATCTTGAGTCATAAAACTGAGATGGCAAAGAAGAAAATTAATTTTCAAAGACATTCTACAGGCCCATATCTTTGCAGTGAAGTTGACACCAGAGAGAGTCATAATTGTTTGCTTTTCTTCTTTCAAGAAATCCATGCACAATTGCTTTAAACAATCATCAAATTGCTAGTTCAATGTCCTGCAACTTTGTTTCAAATACATCATGTTTGAGGAGTTAACTTTATTTGATGTCCAATGAAAATTCCTTCTTTCTCCTTTATTCAGAACTTCAACAAAATTCATTAATCCAAGCTTTATATGCAAAAGTAATAGAAGAAACTTCTTTGGTTCAACCAGTAGACTATATTTTATATTACTTCTTCCTAGTAAAAATTTCTCCCTCTTTTCACACTGCTGCACAATGTTTTTATGTTGCACAACTGTCCCACAAACTTGGAAAACAATATTTTGTGAAATGTCCCTGTAGACCAGTGAATAATCCATTACCTTAAGATCATCATCATCATTCGAAGCAAAAGTCATGGTACTTTATTGCATTAAGGATCTTGGACATATTTCATACTTTTCTTTCAAGCCAACAGCATGAAATAGTGAATTTGATGGGAATGCATGTCTACTGTCCAACAAAACTACTTTTACACTTAATTCTGAGCCATCAATAGATATATCCCATTCATTAGGGTTGCATTCAATGCCTAGTTCATTCAAAAGACCACTAATGTCATTACAGAAACAGTGTCTTCCAAAATGAAATATTTTGAAAACACTTTGTGATGTTTTTGATATACTAGTAATTTTAGTTACTAGTTAAAGTAACTTCCACTGTTATAAACCTATAACCAAGAAGTTTTGCTTGATCTTTAGGCAAGTTTAAATAATAAACTAAGTCATTCATCTCTTCTTGCTTAATTAACTGCAACACATTGTAATATTCTGGTTGGTAGTCCAAATCTGTTGAAGTGGATGGTACAGCAAAGTCTGCAGCACAAGAATCCTCACTATATTCATCACTGCTTACTCTATGTTATAATTTTATTAGTATTGGCAAATGATGTAGGGAAGCAAGCTTATACTGCATCAGCAAAAAAAAAAAAAAAAAAAAAAAGAAAAAATAAAAAGAAACTCATTTGTATATCCTCCTTAACAATTTTTCTAATTTGCCTTTGAATTTATTCAAACTACCCACTGTCACAACACCAACAATTGGTTGGAACAAACTTTTATTTGCTTTAGGTGGTTAGATGGTTACAGTATACAGGTGCAAAAATTTGCAAAAGCAAATTTTTGCTCTAACCAAATTTTTGCACACAGGTGCAAAAATTTGCAAAAGCAAATTTTTGCACCTGTATACTGTAACTATCCTTTTTGATGTAAATTTATTATTTCTAGTAGCAAATGATGCAGGAAAGCAAAAAAAAACCCCACCTTTCCACATCACCTCTCCAATTCCTGTAATAATTTACCAAATGGAAGTAATTTGTTCCAGCAATTCAGCTAGCTGAAAGCACATTTCTGCACATCTATTCTGTAAAACCATCCTGCAATTTAAATTTATGCCCGCTCATGTGCGTTGTTTGAGCAAAAAAAAAAGGATGGATGCCATCAGCATTTAACTTACTCCATCCATTCAAAGCCTTAAACATCTCAATTGAATCTAACAGGTGCCTAGTTTTTAGACACAGCAAGTTGCGGAAGTGAAACCTTTCTTGGTAAGGTACCCTTTGTTCCCCTCACTAATCTTGTTGCCCTTCTCTGCACCCATTACAACAGATCCACATCTTTCCTAAAATGGGCTTCAAGAGCTATATGCAGGTCTGGAAGCCTTATTTTGTGGCTTAAGTATATCTTTTTACACCTGTAACTAGTAAAAACTAGTTAAGTAAAGTATTACTAAAAATCCCATTATCTGTCCTAGTAGCTCAATTGCACTACTCAGAACTTTGTCTGACTCCACAATTACTCCTGGTCTTTCTCATTCTCCACTACCCTTAGTGTGATATACAGTTGATATATTATTCTGTAATTATTACTATCCATATGCAATTTTAGATAATTTGTCATATCTGCTCAATATGGAAGAAATTGTGGGGAGAGTTCAGCCAAATGAAAAAAGAAAACAAGGAACCATTTCCCTGTATAATGACTCCAGCAGATATTTTTGATAGTCAAATATAGGAAGAACATCCATTGTTCTTATCAAAATATCTGCAGCATCCTCCTCTAAAAAATCTACTGCAGCTCTTATCAAAAAATCTACTGCAGCATCCTTCTCTAAACTCTACATTCCATATTAGTGAATGACTCAAATCATTTAGCTGAAAGACTGACTTGGATAATTATCCCTGCTACACTCTGTTAAAGTAAATAGCAGTGACTTCAGCGTTAAACAGACTTGTCTGGATACTTTTCGAAGGGTAGTGCAGATAGTGTGATGTTCACAAGCAATTTTTATTAATACAGCTTTAAACACCTGCTCTGTAATTTAAAAAATAAAAATCTCTTTCTAAAATTTAATTGGATAACAGTAATACTAGTTGGTTTGTCATAACCAAAATTAACATATTAATAAAAAAAGGGAAAAAATATATAACACATTGGTGTTCAAAGAAAGTGCATCACCCCTTAAAATTGTAATTGTCATCCAAATAATGTAAGTATATGGCACTATTTCTTACAGATTGCATCAGATAAGATTGACACACACGTAGGTGATGACGTAATATTGCATCAGCTGTTACTTTCAGCTATATAAGCACACTCTGCAAGAGTTGCAGTCATTCCTTGCTTGTGTCAGGATGGTGAGTTACGTGTAGTTGACGCCACAGAGAAAGAGTGCTATCATTGCTTTACGTGAGGAAGGATGTTCTTCTCGTCATATTACTTAGTGTCTTGTAATCAGTTGACAGTGAGTAGATTTCTTTCCAAACTCGAGAATACTGGTTCTGCTGATAGGAAAGAAGGAACTGAAAGCAGACGAATCTCTACACCAAAACAGGACTGTGTTTTGAAGTGCTTATGCCTTAAAAACTGTAAAGCTTCTTCATCTGAGCTGAAAAGAGAATGGGAAGAACATACAGGAGTGGCAGCAAGTGCAGTAACAGTCAGACGCCTCTTCAATAATGGACTTGTAGCCTGTCATCCTAAGAAGAATCCCTTCCTCACACAAAAAATGAAAAAAGCCCGATTAGTTTGGTGTAAGGAGCATGTCAAATGGACCCCCCCAAGCAGTGGAAGTCAGTTATTTTCTCGGATGAGAAGAAATTCAACCTGCATGGCTCTGATGGGAGACAAACAATTCGCCGTAGATATGGTGAAGAATACCATCCAGACTGTATGGTGTCTGCATCTACAGTGAAATTCCCTACCAGCCAAGTGATATGGGTGTGCATTTCGTATCGCGGAGTAGGTCACCTGCAGTTTATAAAAGGTTCCGTAAATGCCAATGGATACCTGGCTTTATTGGAAGGCAAATTGCTGCCAACCATTAGAGACCATTTCAACCTGCCAAGTAACTGCATCTTTCAGGATGACTCTGCTCCTTGTTATTGGGTGAAAAGTGTAAGTAGGCATTTCTATAGTTACTTTAGCTTCATTTCTGCATTAGAGGTTCAACAGTAATGTGTTTATATTTGTTACAGATGATAAAAGGGTTGGAAGAATGGTCCATTAAAACTGTTGGCATCATGTGGAATCTGCAGTTGCCAGAAATAAACCAAATACCCTTTGTAAACTTCAGGAAGCCATAATTCATGTTTGGAATCATGAACTATCAGTTGATTATCTTCAGAAATTGATCTTGTGAATGCCTCGATGGTGTGCTGCTGTCATTAGGGCCAGAGGCGGTTCAACTAAATATTAGTTTGCACCTGATGAACTTTTCATTTTGTTTTTCATTTAAAATGATAAACTGAAGCAAATTGAGAGCTTCTGATAACATTTCAGCCACAATTATTGTGTTTACCAAAACTGTTGTATAAAGGTTCAAATGCTCATTTTGGAATATTTTGAGAGCACCTCAAATATTACTTAGCTTTGCCTTAACTATTAATAAATATCTTTTGTTTATATTTCTATTTGTGATGCTAGTCATTAGTGTAACATACCATCATGAAAAAGGGTTAGAAATGCAAAATTCCTAGGTGATGAACTTTCTTTGAACACCAGTGTATATACACACACTTTATGGATTGTTTTGAATTTCAGTGCTTGAATTTTTATGTAACCTAGGATTTGCTATTTCTGTTGCAGGTGGGAGGTAGAAATATATAATAAATTCAATGTATTTTTTATTTGCACTTTCAGAAACTGAATACTAAAAGTATCCTAAAACTGGAAGGAAATAATTTCTTGGACATAAATTGTACTTGTGTTTTCAATGAACAGGTATGTAGTTAAACTGTTATAAGCATATTATAGGTGTTATATAGGTATTCATATTAAAATAAAATTTAAAAAATTATAAAATATTTTCATTAGCCACAAGGCTTATGGATAGCGAAAGATGTTTACATAATGGAAACAGCATTTAAGCACATAAATGCCTGTTTAAACTGCTCAAAAAAACTTCATGTCTGCCCATATTGCAATTCCCAGATCCATTTCATCTTCTACTGTTTTAAATTCAACCCCACCAAGTGTATGTTATTTTGCTGCTTTAAAACATACCTGCAACTTTTCTGACTATTCTTGAAGCCTATTCAAGTAATCCCAAAAGTGCACTGCTTGGCATTGATCATTAACAATTCTCCAAATCTTTACGTCAACTGCAAATTTTGACATTTGCAGACCTTTGTTAATATCGTTAATGAAAATCAGCAACAGCCGTGGTCCAAGAATCAATCCTTGGGGGACCCCACTTCTGACGTTACACCAATCTGAAGAATATCCATTATTCACAACCCTCTGCCTTCTTTCCAGTAATCCCAGCATGTTCCAACTTATACCGTAGCCACTCATGAGGGACTGAATCAAATGTATTGTTAAAATCCAAATAAACTATATTGAAATTGCTCTCTATATCTAGCTCATAAGTAATTGTGCCAAAATAACTTACTATGTTAGTTAAACATGATTTTCCCTTAACAAAAACCATGCTGTGTGTCCTTCAGAATGCCATTTCTATCAAATGTCCATAGATTGCACTCTTAATCATTGTCTCTAAGATTTTTTTCTACCACTGAAATCAGGCTAACTGGTCTGTAGTTGCCAACTTCACTTTTAGAATTGCCCTTATGTACTGGCGATACATTGTTACTTCTCCAATCCAAAGGAATCTCTCCCAAGTCAAAGATGCTCTCATAATTAACCTCAGTGGTTCAATACAATCTCTGGCTGACTCCTTCAATATTACTGGGTATATGCCATCAGCTCATAATAGAATAATTTTGAATAACCTTGGTGCCAAGAAAACTCCAGATACTGAAAGTACTTCTCCACTTGTTCTCAAAACCTGTGCTCCTGAGCTTACTCCTGTTCTGTGTTGCCTTTTTACACTTTCTTATTCTATTTATTTCATATCCAGCCAGTTCTTAAAGAGGGTGACAAATTCCTCTCATCTAATTATCATTCCATTGCACTTACTTCTACTCCTAAAGTAATGGAGAAAGCGATTAATTCCTAAACTACCTTGAAAATTTCCATCTGATCAATGATTGCCAATATGGATTCTGTCAGTGTTGATCCACTGGTGATACACTGGCTAATTTTACCCATCTGTGGACAAATTCAATGGAAGAGTTTATTGAAACTCAAGCAGTTACTCTTGATATTTCAAAGGCTTTTGATGTTTGACACAAAGGTCTTATAAATAATCTTTCATCTTATGGATTGCCGACTATTTTTTTGTATTTGTTTATCCCATTTTCTCTCCCACTGCTCATGATGGTTTATGGCTCTCTGTCTTCTAACTTCTCCATTAATGTTGGTTCTCCAAGGCTTAGTTCTTTTTCCCATTCTTTTCCTCTTGTATGTTAATGACCTTCTTCCATTCACTGGAAATCCTAACCGTAGATTTGCTGATGACAATACATTGCATTCCACCTTCCAGTTTGAGAAACCTTGTTCTGCACAAACAGCTTCAACTCCTTGAATATCTTCTACCACATCCTTAAATGCTGACCACCAGGTAATTCTTCAGTGGGGCAAAGATAACTTAGTTATTTCACTCCCTCTAAAACTCAGTCCTGTCTGATATCTCAAAAAAGGATTCTTCTGCTCCTATGCTTACCTTCGCTGACACTGATTTCTAAACAAGATCACATATCTCTATTAGGGAGTACCTTAACTTCTCTTGGCATAAGCACATCACAAATACTGCTTCTTCTGTAGCTAAAAACTGGGTTTTCTCTTTGCTTTCAATATTACTTTCCTTCTAAACAGCTAGCCATAGAATATTGTTACTACATCTGGGGTGGTGTCCCCATAACCTCTCTCAAGCTCCATTCAAAAGAGGACAGTTAGGTTAATTAATGACCCAGCTCTTAGAAGGTCTCTTCACTTTCTGTCTCACTGATGTTTAGTTTCTGCAACTTGTCTTTTCGACACTTTTATAGGCATAGTCCTGAATTGGTATCTGCAAATCACCCAATCGCTTCCAAACGAGTCCAAACTTGTATCACAACTAGCCAACATCCATTCACCATCCAATTCCAAACTCAGAGAACCAACTATTCTGCTTCCTCATTCCTTCCTTCTACTTCTGTTCTCTGGAACAACCTTCCTTCACATGTTTTTCTGAAAATTACAATGTACAGAAATTAGTCTGATGTCAACAAGTATCTTCTTGACCTTCAACTCATATATGGTACTAAGCACTATAGGTTCTAATACCTTTTGTGTTTGGGGTTTTCTTTTTAATAGTGTGTCATATCAGATTTGTTAATGTATTTATTAATATGACATAATTTTTAATTGTAATGCTTCTCTTGATTTTTAGATTATTTTTTGTAGATTTTGCTTATTGGTGCCATGGAAGGCCTTCATGTTCTGGATGACTTTGAATCCTCTCCATGTTTAATGAAAGGAAAAGTAGGCATTTCAACTGCTGTTTATCAGCTTTCTGTTGTAAGCACATTGAATACTGTCATCATGATATCAGGTAGGGTTTTTTTTTTTTTTTTTTTTGCAATAAGAAACTTCACTTTTTTTTAATGCCACATTAATAGATACCTTCAGAATTTAATGTATGTAATTTAATAAATACAGTTCTTTAACACGCTGACTGCTGAGTCTGCCATAAAAGTCCAACACCATTTCCTTTTTCAGGCACCATGTCAGACATATATTGTCGACACCCACTGTTTCAGTGGGAGCTATGTTGGCTGTTAGCGCTGCCGATTGTTCGAAATTTACATTTTTTTTTTTTTGAAAAGCGTGGCCTCTGGTGATACATGTGATGAAATTTGCATGGCATTATGAGAAAAAATAAGCAAGTAACTGGTCATTATTTAAAAATTCTTTATTATTATGAATTTTATAATTACAAAATTATGAAGATTTGTGGTGTTGTCCAAAACACTCCAGACACATGAAAGGCTGACAAATACAGTCTGGGCAATACGTCGAAACTCTTTTTTCCCCTTTCTGCTAGCAACTGATCTTCCTTCCGACTCTCTCAATTTTGCATAACAAAAAAACACGCATTCTTCTAACTTTCCTGTTGTTTGCATCGAATTTTGTCATTAGTATATGAGTGTTACCACATTTTGGCTTTTCACATTTCTCTTTCCGTTCTATATTTAGCAAATCCGTAACTGCCTCTTCCCGAAAGCTTCTTATTTTTATTTGTTTTTGCGTGGCACTCTTGTATACCACGTACGCATTGACAAGTGATATTCCAAGTATATATTCTATCACTAATTTCCAGTACCACTTTACCCCCTTTCTTAGCGTTGTGGCATACGAACCCATTTGATCCAACAGGTCAGTGCCTGCTTTTCCCTTATTATATGCTAGAATGGGAAGGGGGTGGTTTTTTTTTTTTTTTTTTTTTTTTTTTTTGGGCTTCTTTCTGTCTTCCTTTACTGGTGAAGGGTCCATCAACCATTTCTGGGCCATGCTTTGTTGTTAGTAGTCTCACATCTCGAGCATCTTGCCACTTTAGAACAATAATTCCATTTTATTCTTCCTTTGCGATCATTTCCCCTTTATTTAGCTTTGAGTACATGACTTCTTTGGGCATAAATTTTTTACTCGCTCGTAACATACCAACAACGTGAGTTTTTTTGTTGAAGAAATGATAATGGCAGCTGGTATAAAAATTGTCTGTGTACAAGGTGTGACCTTCACTTATAAGTCCTTGCGATAACTCTTCACAGACCTTTGCAGCTAAACCTACGGATTTTATATAATTTTCAGATTTACCTGAATAGATCTTGCTTGACCTATATTCTTCAGTGGAACATAACTTGAACAGCTTGATTCTATACCTGTGTGCTTTATTTGGTGTCGGAATATCAGCGTGCCCCTCCAAGGAATAAGAGTTTCATCAGTGATGAAATCTTGGCCAGGGAAAAATATTTTCTGATATTTCAGCTGCAAAACATCTATCAGATGTTGTATCTTACTGAACCTGTCACTGAAAGGGGAACTATAGGAAATTTTGGAATTGGTGAAAGACTTGTGGAATTTGCAGAATCTCGAGGATTGTCAGCAATGAACACTTTTTTCCAAGAAAAGGGTGAACAGAAAATGGACGTGGAAGAGCCCAAATTGATTAACAACAAATGAAATTGATTTCATCCTCACTAACAGAAGATATATCATGAATGATGTTACCATCCTGAACAAGGTAAATGTTGGAAGTGATCACAGAATGGTAAGATGCACACTTGATATAGATGTAAGAAAAGAAAGAAAAAAACTGACTCAAGTAAATAATATGAAGGTCTTTGAGATAACAGAAGAGAAGAAAAAGCAGTATATACTGGAACTTAAGAACAAGTTTGAGCTTCTGCAGACGGCTCAGGACCAAGATATCGACAAGGAATATTACAACTTTCTGAAAGTGATAAAGCTAAAGCCCAAGAAACCAATAGGTAAAAAGAAATCCAAAGAAAAAAAAAATTAGTCAAGAAACTCTTGTCATGATGAACCGAAGATGACAAATGAAGAGCAAAATAAACACTGACAAGGAGAAAATTGAATATACTGAGTTATGCAAAGCCATTAGAAAGAGACTCAGAGAGCACATAAGAAGATTTAACACAAGACAAGTAGAACAAGCATTAAGGGAAAACAAAGGACTTAAATCAGCAGCCATGAGCAGTAATACAGAAAGACAAATGATACTGAAAGTGAAGAATAGCGATGGTGTACTTATAAATAGCAGAAGACAACTATAGAGAATTATACAAAGAGTGAGGGAATGATGCCAGCACTGGGGAAGATGGATTGCAAATTAGTAACACATACGACATACCCAATATCCTTCCTGATGAGGTAGAACATGCATTGAAGAAAATGAAGAATCAGAAAGCCCCGGGGAAGATGAAGTTACTGTAGAGTTGTTAAAATTGGGAGGAAGAGACATGGCACAAAAACTGGCAAAACTCTTCACAAAATGGATTAGAAAAGGTGTGATGCCTAAGGAGTGGAATAATGCAATCATAGTTTTGCTGCATAAGAAAGAAGATAAATTGGAAATTATAGACCAATTAGCTTGTTATCCCACATCTACAAGTTGTTCACAAGTGTCATTACAAACAGATTAGAAAGAATACTTGATGAGAACCAACCGAAAGAGCAAACTGGCTTTAGGACAGGATTCTTAACTATGGATGACCTTCACGTAATATCACTGGCATTTGTGGATTATGAAAAGGCATTTGACTCCAATGTTTTGGGCACTGGAAAGACAAGGCATGGATACCCCATATATTATGATTTTGAAGAAAATATATGAGAATGCTACCTCCTTTATTAGACTAGACAAAGGCAGTAGCAAATTTAAAATTGAGAAAGGAGTTCGACAAGGAGACACAATATCTCCAAAGTTGTTTACTGCTGCCCTTGAGGAAGCTTTCAGTAGATTAGACTGGTCGCAGAAAGGAGTCAATGCGAATGGAGAGTACCTAAACCATTTACGATTTGCAGATGATATTGTGGGCATAAGCTACGATCCCAAAGAATTAGAGGAAAATCTTAATCAGTTATGCACAGTTAGTAAGGATTTTGCACTAAAGATGAATATGGCTAAAACAAAAGTAATGATGAACAAGTATGCCATAGAAAGGGATATAATGATTGAAGGAGCAGTAATTGAAAAGGTGGAGTCATATACTTATCTGAGACAAGTCATTAGCTGTAATAATGACAAATGGCTGGAAGTCAAGAGAAGAATAAATTTTGGATAGATAGCATTCAGGAAATATAGTCACATACTGAAGAGCAATATCCCAATTTGTCTGAAACGTAAAATAATGAACCAATGTATACTACCAACTATGACTTATGGAAGTGAAACTTGGACACTCACCAAAAGAATGGAAGAGAAGCTGAGAACTACACAGCGAAGAATGGAATGAATTATATTGGGAATCAGACTGTTAGATAAGAAGAAAAACACATGGATTAGGCAGCAAACTCAAGTAAAAGGACATTCTCATCAAAATTAAAGAACTAAAATGGTCTTGGGCAGAACACATAGCTTGAAGACATGATGACAGATGGGCTAAGAGAATAACAGAATGGTACTCAAGAGGAGCTAGAAGAAAACTTGGAAGAAAACAACGGAGATGGACAGATGAAATTCATGAGTTTGTGGGTAGTAAATGGATGGCCATTGCACAAAACAGAAGGAACTGGAAAGTTGCTGGAGAGGCCTTCATCCTGCAGTGGATTGAAAATGGCTGATGATGATGATGAGCCTGTCACCTGGAATAGTGGTTTCATTATCTGAAAAGTGAATGAGGGGCAACAATTCAAATCTGTTGCAAGACATAATTTTTGTTACTAAGTTATTTTTATAGATAGGTTTGGTTAACCAGTAAGATGCTATACTCCCTAATCTTACTAGTCCCATCCACATAAGAAGCCCAAAAAACTTTCTCATCTCATCAGCAGTTGTTGGACCCCACTTTTTTAGACAACTGTGCAGCAAAGCTCGGGTACTCTGAATTTTCTTTTCGGCATATCTGTTTGTTTCTCTTACAATAAGTAAAAATAATGAAAACACCTCAAGATGAGTAATGTTTCTTGATACGTCTATTTGCAGTCCTGATTTACCTGTAAAATCAAATCTTTTTTGGCATCCTTCATATTCAGTCCATTCAATAACTTCATTTGGTTCAGTCACTTCAATCTCAGGTTCTTTGGTCTTTTCAAATTGCTCATCAGTGTTTCCTTCTGCCATCCAGTCTTGAAGCACTTCAATATTTTCTGGTATTTCAGTATCTCTTTCTTCATTTGAAGAAATATCCATCAGGATCTTTTACTGAATCATCAGAGTTGAAATCTTCTCTTTCATCTTCAGAACTACTAGTAAGATTTTCAGAAATTTCACTCAGTTCCTCTTCTTTTAGTAATTTTCTTTTAGCCATTGCTTTTTAGATTTTTTATTATTATTTTTTTTAAACACTTGTACACACTTGTGGAGAAACACAACACAATAATAATGGGAATAATACAGTGTGCTAACGAACTTGTTTTCACAAAATCTCTAATAGTACTGACAAACTTATTGCAAAGTTTGAGAGTTTATTTTATCACGATTAGTTTTATTGCAGCTCACGCAATAAACTAATCACAAACGATCTTCATATGTATGCTGTAATAGCATCACACATATGTGACCGATGCGGCTTCTCAAGAAATAAAGTAACCTACTGGGCCACGTCAACCATATATATGCAACACTACCATTTCAATATTTATTTAAGAATTACTAATCAAATTACTAAATATTTTTTGGCTCCGGGGGATTTTTTTTCCTTAAACTAGCTTGGTAGTCAACATGCCTAAACTTGGCTTTTAAAAAAAATAATAATAAAATATAGAAAAGTTATCTTGGCACTCATTTAGGTTTTGCAGATATTCAGTCTTTCCAACAATACACTAATATGCATGAGAAATTCATCTGCTTAGCATTCGTGGCAGTCACATCAGCCATTTATGATGACACTTCCATTCATTCATTCTGACCCCTTGTGGATCAGTTGTATGATCCACAAGGGGTCAGAATGAATGAATGGATGAAAGCCAAATCTAGAATGAATTGCAAGATTTAAATGAATTCAAGAGACTCTAATCATATGTAAATGCAAAATTAGACCTTTCAAAACATTTTGAAGTGAATATTGTTAATATCATAATTTGTCACCAAATAACAGTTTAATAAATACACAGGAAAAGGCTGTGAACTTTTATGCAGGATTTTAAGAATGACTATGATGAAAGTTCATACCAATTAAAAATAAACATTTAAACTAGCCATGAATAGTTTGAAAAATTTAAATGCTTTGCTTTTTTTTTTTTTTTTTTTTTTTGTTTGGAAGCTTCAATCAAGCCCAGTTGATAAAGCAGTTGCTTTTACTTTGATTATAATTTCAAAATTTCCAAATTTGAAATGCCTGATCTGTAAGTTTGATGTAGAAGGATATATTGATAAATTGAAGTTAAGCTTAAATATGAATATCATATAATGCTTATGACATTTTGGTGTTCAAAATTATAAAGATGAAGTAGCTTTATTCTAACACATGGGTGAAAAGTTTTTATTAGCTTTCTTTTTTTAAAGCTAAGATTTGGTTTATGTTACTTTCATTAATTATAATTGAGAAAATATTTAAAAGAAAGAACTGAGAAAAAGAAACCTAAATAAATATACAGTTATCGTTACTACATGGGAGAGATTCATATAGAATATGTTTAAAAAATTAAATATGTGTAAATGAACTGCTTCTAGGTTTGTTAGATTCTGTATGCTTAATAGGTTGAGGGGGAGATTTAAAAAATATTGTCTTCATTTTTCAGTTGCTAAAATAATCAAATTTCAGTATATCTGAGACAACTTTTTTTTTTTTCCCTTAAATGACAAATTTGATATGCAATACTATTGGAAAAAAAGATAGCTTATGTACGAAAAAGCTTTCTAGATAGTATTTGTACTGCATAACTAAACAAGAATGACTGACATAATTTTTTATTATGAATACTTCAGTTTCCTTTAAAAAATGTGCTTTTTTATTTCTGCGCTTAGCTTTGTCAATAATCTAAAGCACTGATTGTTATGCCAAATGGGTGTGTAACTAAATTGGTAGACAAAAATAAAGTTATAGTCTAGTTTGCACACTTACCCTTCATAAACTGAATTGAAAATTGTGCACAATTGATGAAAATGAACAGCATGTGCCTATCATTCTGATGTGAAAATAGGGGCAGTTCTAAATGGTGATCTGATAAAGTCATTCATTTCAATTGTGCATGAATACCAAGCACATCTTAGTCATAGTCTAGTAGCACAGAGACACCATATGACTGATTAATTGTAGTAGAGAACAGTTTGCAAGATAGAAGTAGGCCATTTACAGGCTGGGGTAGCAAGAGCCCTGAATATCCACCAAAATTAGATACCCTGATTGCGTAGACTGTTCTAGGAGATAGTCATATCACCAGTTAATTACCAATATCTGATTCTAACTGTCAGACAACTTAGGGAAATGACAGTACAAGCATCTCTTCTGAACTTGTAGTGTCTGAAGACAACATATCTGACTTCTGTGATGTCAACCCAAGGGCAGTGGTCCATTGTTAATGTTAATGGATAAATTTAGATTCTGTTTGTAGTCTAATTCTTAATATACTCTCATTGAGAGAGAAAGAAAAGGGCCAATAAATATGCAGGAAACAGACCACTACAGAGGAAGTCTTGATCTGGGTAATGTACAATGTATATTGTGGAGGTAGATGACTTTGGGAGAGCCACATGAGTGGCTGTAAGGAAAAAGGGCAAAATTCTTGATTCTTATATCAGGCTTTTTAGGGTGTGGACTCTTGTTGGCTCTTTCTAATAGATGATAATCTCTCTTTCTCTCCCCCCCCCACTCATACAGGCAACTAGCACAGGACTTTCTTCAGTTGGAATATTCGTGAAAGGATTGATCAAAAAAATCTCCATACCTTAATTCCATTGAGCATGTGTGAGAGGTCTGGAGAGACAAATTCCAAGTAATAACACTCCCTGCAATCCCCCAAAATCCTAAATCAGTTAGAAGCTGATTTTTCTGGAAGAGTGTTTCAATACTACCAGGACTCTTGAACCCTCATTAACAACATGAGAACCTATTGTGAATATCAGCTGGCTATCAGAAATAACCATGCCTTCCAACACTGAAGTCTATAACCTCTTCTGGATGTTAATTTACATATTTTAGAAATGACATTGTCAGGGAAACAGGAAATATATTATGCAAGAAGAATAGGTGGAATAGGACCAGGGTGTGTCAGCCAGGGGCAAAAGTAGATGTTGTAGAGCACATATTAAGAATAGGAAATCAAAGGACTTACTTAACAAGTATGAGAGGTGATATCAAAGTTTGTACCCTTACCTAGAAATAATAGCCCTCAAAAGGTGAAACTTCACAGGAACTTTAATCCTTTTATATGCACTCTCCATGTATAGTAACACATTTCTCCCGTCTATGAATCAGTTGTTTAATGCCTTGATCATAGAAGTCCACACTTTTTGCCTGAAATCACAATTCCACTTCATTGATGACTTCCTGAAATGAATCAAAGCAGCCTCCATGCAATGGTTTCTTCATTGTACACACAGTATTCATCATTTGTCATCAGTCAAAAAAGTTCTCAACGTCTGCATTACACAATGATATTGATGAAGGTATATCAGGCTTAGTGTCGAAGTTTGCAGTTGTTAATGACAGTAATGGCAGTGTGCTACTGCAACAGGATCTAGATAATTTGGGCAGATGGGCTAAGAAGTGGCAACTGAAGTTTAACCTTGACAAATGCAAAGTACGGCATATGGGTAGAAGTAACCCCTGAGAAATGTACCAACTGTGTGGTAATATACTTAAGGTGGTAGAAAATGAAAAAGACCTGGGAGTAATTGTGCAGTCAGATATGAAGTTTTCTGAGCAATGCAGACAGGCCGCCAGGGCAGGTCATGGGGTTTTGTCAATGATATATAGGAATTTTGCTAGCAGGGAAAAGGAGATGATTGTCCCTCTGCATAAGGCAATGGTCAGGCCACTCCTTGAGTACTGCATACAGGTCTGGAGGCCTCATTTTAGGAAGGATGTAGATTTGCTTGAGCGTGTACAGAGAAGGGCAACAAGATTGGTAAGGGGAGATCCTCTTACCAAGAGAGGCTTAAGTTCTGCAAATTGCAGTGGCTGGAGACTAGGCACCTGCGCGGTGATCTGATTGAGGTGTATAAGGTCTTGAATGGGTTGAGCACGCTGAATTCTGATCGAATTCTTCCACTTGTTCAGATTACGAACCTAAGGGCGTAAATTCAAATTAAGGAAAGACAGATGTAGAATAGATGTGCGGAAACTTGCCTTTAGCCAGCGGGTGGTTAATTGCTGTAACAAACTTCCATCTGTCGTTGTGGAAGTTGATAGGTTGAATAAATTTAAGGAGGAACTGGACAGGCATTTGGAGAGAATGGTGTGATTTTTTTTTTTTTTTTTTTGGCTGATGCTGCATAAGCTCATACACTTGCTTTCTTGCATCACATGCCACTACTACTACTACAAATCCAATGGTCAGCTAGAACATTGCATTCAACATTGCTTCTGCAAAGGCATCAGCAATCATCATGTGGAGACCTTAGGACTCTTGACTATAGACATGTACAGATGGTCATGTAAAATGCTGTGGGCAGACCCATAACTAATTCCCACTGCATCTGTAATGAAATGAATTGTCACACATCTGTCACTCAGCACCAGCTGCTCAACCTTTGCAACTGTTTCACCGTCTGTGAATGTTGATGGCCTTCCTTCTCTTGGCTCATCAAAGGCACTTGTACGACTGCACTAGAACTCCCATTTCCACTTTATTACAGTGTCATAGGATGGACAATTGTGCCCATACACAGATTTCATTTCTTTGTCAGTTTTCTGAGCTTTATTGCCCTGCAAATGCAGGAACTTGCTCACTGCTCAATACTGCACTTTGTCAACCATAGTGCTCTTCCTCAGGTTCCGGGCTCCACCTCTGGTGTGCGATCACCATGAAGTGCAGGGCTCATGGGGTAGAATTTTTCTCAGTGTGGTCTGTGCTTGTTGACAGGAGAGACCATTTTTACAGGGATGAGATACACTTAAATAGATGGGATTCAAGAATATTTGCTGATGCCATCAAGTTGGTCATAGGTGGGTCAGAAAACTGCTAGCTTGGAAAAATATACAGACTAATAGATTAACTAGAGCCTCGAGCAGAGGTGAAGGTCATTCTTGCACTGCTTCTATTGGAAAATGCAGCAGCCTGGAAAGTAAGTTGTCGAGGATTTCAAGGGCTGCTGTGGATTATCGTGGAACAAAGAAATACATGGGCTGTGTTAGGGTACCTAAGAGTAAGAACATGGTGCATGTATACTTGCATGTACATTAATGCCAGGAATATTGTTGATGAATTTGTACTACTGATTAAGTCATCAAATGCAGACATTGTAGGGACAGCAGAGACAGTGTCACTCAGTGTTATAACAATCTCTAATTTTACAGCTTAACCAAATTAACTTAAATATCTCTATTTTGACACGCAATCTATACTTAAACTTGTATTTCTTTTGCTTTATGTAACTATTCCATATTGTTGACCTTATGATAAAATTCACAAGTACATTCAAAAACATTGCCTATATTATCATCTTAGCTTTGTTTTAAATTTTTAAACAAATTTTCTGTTTATACTCTGAAATGACCACATAAGGTGAGAACAGTTCACAAAATAGGCTGCCAGGGCAGGTCGTGGGGTTTTGTCAATGATACATAGGAATTTTGCTAGCATGGAAAAGGAGGTGATTATCCCTCTGTATAAGGCAATGGTCAGGCCACGCCTTGAGTACTGCGTACAGGTCTGGAGGCCTCATTTTAAGAAGGATATAGATTTACTTGAGCGTGTACAGAGAAGGGCAACAAGATTGGTAAGGGGAATGAAGGGATCCTCTTACCAAGAGAGGCTTAAGTTCTGCAAATTGCAGTGGCTGGAGACTAGACACCTGCGCGGTGATCTGATTGAGGTGTATAAGGTCTTGAATGGGTTGAGCACGCTGAATTCTGATGGGATCCTTCCACTTGTTCAGATTACGAACCTAAGGGGGCATAAATTCAAATTAAGAAAAGACAGATGTAGAATAGATGTGCGGAAATTTGCCTTTAGCCAGCGGGTGGTTAATTGCTGGAACAAACTTCCATCTGTCGTCGTGGAAGTTGATAGGTTGAATAAATTTAAGGAGGAACTGGACAGGCATTTGGAGGGAATGGTGTGTTTTTTTTTTTTTTTTTTTTTTTTTGGCTGATGCTGCATAAGCTCATACACATGCTTTCTTGCATCACATGCCACTACTACTACTATCACTGTTTTTAGTAATGATGTGAGCTTGAACCATTGTCACTCAACCAAGTGTACCTTCATGCTTGACCACTTAGCTATTGAGGACTTTGACTGCACTAGCCTGTAGGATGCAGAATTTGAATATGGGGATTGCAATGTATACAGACAGTACAGGAGGGGTAATGCTTCTTAGTTAAGAAGATGTGATAGATGTGTGGAACAGGCTTCCATCTGTTATTGCAGAAGTTAATGGTTTGAATAAATTCAAGGAGAAACTAGACAAATGTTTGGAGGGTATGGATGGGAGAAGTGTGTGGTTGGTTTTTTTTTTTTTTTTTTTTTGATAAGTTTGCTTTCTTGCATCATTTGCCGCCACCACCACTACTACTACTACTACTTTATCCATAAATTATGACATGTTACTGTTATGTCATAATACAATGTACTCCCATAACAAATTTAATTGAATTTATATCAGTTATTTTGCAAACTATTGCATCTTTGTCATTTATAATTTAACTTCTACTACTGATGTTATATGTTGTTACCATTTTTTAGGATCTGATCGTGAACTTCAGATTGTTGAACTTTCTGCATTGGAAGCCCATTTTGATAAATTGGATGCACCACCTGTCATTCCTACCATGCTTGGCATTAAAGCTTGTCATTTATTTGCTGTTCAACAAGACTGTAATGTAGATACGCCATTCCTTTGTGCTGCAACATCAGAGTGCATTTATATCTTACGTTGGAATTCAAGTATGGAATTGTTCTGTATACGCAAGGTAAGCACTGGGACATTTTAAAGTTTAGAATTTGAAATCTAATTTATGGATGTTTTCCCAGTTTTAATTGCATTGTTCATTCAAGGACAACAGCTACGTAAAAAATTAAATTTTTGTCATAAATATCGCAAATTAAATTAAATATTAAATAGTGTTAAAGAATAAAATACTTTACTCTGCATGACCAATTTAAATTTGGTTTATTGAGCTGTATTAAATAGGACTGATACCATGCTACAGGCTAGTGCAGTCAAAGTCCTCAATAGCTGAGTGGTCAAGCACGATGGTACACTTGGTTGAGTGACAATGGTTCAAGCTCACGTTGTTACTAAAAACAGTGATATTCTTGTTTTCTCTCTATCTTGTGAACTGATCTCACCTATTGTGGTTGTTTTAGAGTAAACAGAAAATTTTTTTAAAACTTTAAAACAAAGCTAAGATGTTAATATTTAATGATATAGGCAGTGTTTTTGAATGTACTTGGGAATTTTATCATAAGGTCAACAATGTGGAATAGTTACCTAAAGCAAAAGAAATATGAGTTTAGGTATAGACTGTGTCAAAATAGAGATAAGTTAATTTGGTAAAGCTATAAAACTAGATTGTTATAACATCAAAAATCAAGGTTTCATCCACGTACCCCATCCCATCAGGAATCATGAGGCTTCAGAGACTGAAAAAACTGAAGGACATAGCATTTCACCACCTTCTAAATCCTGCCAAAGGCATAGATTGGGTTGCTGTTGCATAATTCTGCAACAGTCTCAATTGTGGAGCACCTAACAAGTTAAGAACCGAAAAATCAAAGGAAGAAAGCTTTTAGAGCTAATCATTGAATGTCCAGAGATAGTGTCTCTTGATGGAAAACCTAATCAAAAAGAAATCTCTCTCAAACAAAACTATTATGGAAAAAAAAGTTTAAAAAATAATAAAATGTAAGACAAGACTGTGAAACCTATATATTGCCAACCTAGATAGAATTAGGCACAAAGTCCACTTTTTCTATGTAGGCTGGCTAACATCCAAGTCTTGTAGCCTTCTGATATAAATTATTACAGGCAACTCTCAGTTTCAAATGAGTTCCGTTCCAAGACATTGTTCATTATACGTTTTGTTCTTTTTGTGTATCTTGCATTCCTGAGCTTTTGTGATACATATCATATACATTAGCAGCCATTTTAAAGCATTAAAACCATGTGCTAAACATCGAATGGTCTATACAATACGTTTTATTATAATGTATATACATATATATGTGTTCTACATGGCGTGGCATGTAAACCAACTTTTTTTTTTACTGGCTAGTTAGTTTATTAACCAAGAAGGGTTCAGTATAATTATCATATAATAATTTTCTGATAATTATTGTAATAAATACATTTTTTAAAAGGTTTATTTATTTAAATCTTACATTTTTTGTTCACTATACATTTGGCATTTCGTTTTATAAGGAACTCTATTGGTGACTTTAAGAAATTTGAATGAATTGCAACGTTCACTATAGCAAATGTTCGTAAACTGAGAGTTGCCTATATTATTATTATTTTCTTTGTTCACAGTAATTCTGAGGGTTGCCTCATTCTAATTGAGGTTTCTGTAAAAAAGGAAACTATCACAAGTGGACAAAAGATGATACTTCAGTTGTGTAAGTTGCAGTTTGAGAACCAGGTAAATCTAATAATAGATATAGGTTTATATCTATAAAAGTTCAGATATAGATATCTGGACTTCTATGGCTAAATGAACACATCACATACCACACATTTAAAAATAAAAGGTAGAGGGTTTGAATCTTGTTGATGTGATGAACTTAGAAGCCTTTTTAAGTGGAAGTCAGTTAGCCAATCCCAGAAAAAGGTGTACAGTTTCCCCAACAGGTGTTTTCATTCTGCAAACAATTAGCTGGTTTTATTTTTTCAGGAAATGCAATTTATATTTTCTAGAAACATATAATTAAATTATGCCTTTTAAGCTTCCTGATAACTTATTTCTGTGTGAATTCAATGTTTGCTTAGCCTTCTGCATCTCACAATGTGCATATATCTTGTCATTGGATTGTTCAGATCTTCACAATGCCTACTTGTCCACAGGCAACCCCAAAAAAAGATTGAAACCTGGATCTGGGTGGTGGCATATACTTGAAATAAAAAGCAATGTCCAGGGTTGTTAAAATTAAAGTATCCCTATGTAAAGGGCTCTGGAGCAAGTTCTAAGGCTCGTACTGAAGAGAAATTTGGACAACAGGTACAATAAAGAATGCACTCGCCATATATTGGAAAAAAAAAATTAGTTACAAAATTTGTCACTATATGGCACCGTGCCAATACAAATTACTTGAACAGCACTACAGTTGTTCAATGTGTCCTCCATTTTGGTCAACAACAGTTTCCATTCGAAGAACAGCATTTTCTACAGCAGAACGTAACATGTCAACTGGAATAGCCAGCCGATGACATCTAATGCTGTCCTTCCGATCTGCCAGAGTTTGACATCCTTCCCGATACACTTGGTTCTTCAAAAAACCCCACAACCAAAAGTCGCATGGGGTGAGGTCCGGTGATCAGGGTGGCCAAGATGTCTGGAAACAATGGCTGATGACCCGTTCGTCTGTAAAGTGTTGCCTTAGCAATCTTTGGACACAACGGTGGATGTGGGGTGGCACACCATCTTGTGAATATGGTATCCTGAAAGCACCCATGTTGTTGCAGCTCTGGCATTGCGAAATTTGCCAACATTTCATAATATCGCTGTTCAGTGATGGTGCAGAGTCCAGTCTGTGTTACCTGTTCAAAAAAATATGGCCCAATCATGAATGTGGCCATAAATCCACACCACACTGTTACTTTTGGAGAATGCAATGGGACCTCTTGGATAACTCGAGGGTTTTCTGTTGCCCAAATGCAACAGTTGTACATATTCACTTGTCCGTTTAAGCAGAAGTGGGTGTCATCACTCCAAAGGATGTTTCATGCCAAGTGATATCCACTGTCATTCTCACCAGAAACTGAAGTGCGTATGTGAAACGAATATCTGCATCACCATGCTTTAGCTGCTGTAGCATGTGCATCTTGTAAGAATAGTACTGCAACACCTGATGCATTACTAGCCTTACAGTGGAATACAGTATGTCCACTTCACAAGAAACAGCTGGCACACTTGCGCTACCACATGGAGATTGACTTGATAAATCCACGACAGCCATAGCCACATCTTCAACATGAGAGGAGTCCACTCATTTTTGACCTCTACCTGGTTGAACACCAAGATGTCCTACGCTTCAAATTTTGCAATAATTTTTGCAGACAGCACAAACAGTCATATGTGCCTTATGCACTTCTGATGCTGGAATTCTCTGATAGCCTGCATTGTTGCTGTTCTGATAGTACAGCTTCACTAATAGCGGCCTTTTCCTCCAACATTGTTGGCATTGCTGCTGTAGTGTAGGCAAACATCTACTGTACGATTTTAGTTACATGCCATACAGTGACAAATTTTGTAACTTTTTTTCTTTTTCTTTCCAATAAATGGCTAGCGCATTCTCTGTTGTCCAAATTTCTCTTCAGTACGAGCCTTAGAACTCACTCTAGAGCCCTCTACATAAGGACACTTTAATTTTAAAAACCCTGTACTTCTCCATTGGAACACTGCTTTTTATTTAGAGTAGTGCATTACCAAGGCAACTTGTGGCAAAGTGCATCCACAATAAGAGATTGATGTACTTAGTAGCAAATCCAGTTTGCTCAACATGTACAAATTTTTATAGCTTTCATATCTTGAGGCTTTTGCCCTGAACTTGTGCATAGTACCAGCTAATAAAATTTTTGAATCAAAAACCATTTTAAAATAATGCATTATTTTTTTTTATATATTATTGCTATTATTTATATCTTTTTATATTCAAAATGTTTCATTGATTTTTTTAATATCATATTTCCATATAGGAAATAGAAACTGTAGAGCCATGTGGATGTATGCATTTTACACAGAATACAGTTATCTTTGGGTCGGACAAATTCTATGAGGTTGATTTGAAGAATTATACTATTGAAGGTATTTAAATTTATTTACCAACTAGTATTTTTTTCTCTTTTTATGTATTTTCATTTTTTATTAAGACTAAACATTGTCTTGAATCAGGATATTAAATAAAGTCTAGTCTCGCCAAATGTTCTGATCTGCAAGACTGCATTACAAAGCAGACTTATGAAATACTTAATGAATCTTAATTCTGCCAATAGGTTTATTAATTAGTATTAATAGTAGTGTTCAGTTATTAATTATCTATATATACTGCAATGGTTAAGAAGTGCAGGATATGATACTGCCATTTACTAAAAAATGATTTAATATTGTAAAATGAATAATACAGTGAGCCCTCTGTCCATCATTAATTGTTTCCTTAAAAGTGTAATAAATAAGGAAATAACTTATAGGAGCAATAAACTTGTTTTTCAGATAAATAAACACTACTAAAAACTAGTTTAACAATAACATTATTGATTTAAACATACAGTATTGAAGAATGAATTGCCCTCATTCTACATACCTGTAACTTAAAATTCAGATGTTGAGGGTTGTAGATTCCTGGAGATATCATCCTTGCAAAATGACTATAGCTGATTTTATCCATGCTTTCTTTTCCTCAATTAAGACTTCTTTGTAGCAAGAAAGATTTGTTTCTACCAATCTTGTTACTACAAGGAAGGTCTCTTTGCAATCAAGGTATCATCAATGAATGATCTCTCTCTCTCTCTCTCTCTCTCTCTCTCTCTCTTAGTGTTGAGCTATTCAGAATGTGTTACCAACAGTTCTTCAACATCACAGGACTCTAATTCCAAACTGAACAATCCTTTCTTGCATGTTTTTGAGTATCTTCTCTTGTAATCTAGGGAAATTGGCTATATGTTCAAGCTATAGCTTTCTACATGCATTAATCATACAGTGGGAATTGATGTCATCATAGGAAATTCCAGTTTCGTCAATTACATTCTTGACTTTTAAATGTTTTCAACATTAAAGTAGGCTCAGCTCTTTTCTTCAGTAATGGCTTCTGAGTGAATTTGATCATATGGCAGTATCACTTGAACTAGTGATACTGCCATATGAATCATGGACCAGAATCACATTCTGGTCCATGAGCACTAAGATCTACTGTATGAACTGTATTAGAGGAAATCTATCTCCACAATCCCATCTCTAATTCATCACATCACTATTGTCTAGATGGCCTGAAGCATTGCCAACAATCCACAGTGCCTTCTCTTCCAATCTGAGGTTAATATTTACTCTTTCCTTGTTGAGGTAGATCTTTATTGCAAGGTAAAAATAATGGCAGTCCCACTCTTGGAACAAAGCCCTAATAACCCAAACTTATTTCTTTCAAAGCTCTTGATTCCTAGTAAACAAGCATCAGTTTGAACTTCAAATCCCAAGAGACTCTGCCTTCGAGAAGTTGTTTGATTGATGACTTAGGGTCTATAAACTCTTCTCTTCCCTTCATTCATTTGCGATGAAAGTGCTATTTGGCAACTTCCAGAACTGCCTTGTTTCATCAATATTGAAAGACTTAGGACTATCTGAGCACATTTTGTGCACATTTATTGTCACAACTCTGAACCAATTAGATATCAGCATTTGCTGACTCGTAACCAAACGAATTAATGTTATTGGACCAAGAAGGAGGGGGGGAGAACTTGTCTGCATAACTGTAATCTGTTCTTATCAGCACCTGAAACAGGTACTGATACAGCTGCTCTTTAACCACTCTACTTTCTCCCAATAATTTGTATTTATGTTTCAAAGTTTTTGTGTCCAATTTCAATGTCAGAATTTCACATTCATTTTGCTACTTTTTTACCTCAATGCCTTATACAGGGTATTCCGTCAATAAGATTCCTCCTACTACATAACCCACATGTTTTTGTAGTCTCTCTTCTCTCTCTCTCCCCCCCCCCATTGGTCACTTTGCTATTCTAACCAGGTGAGTCTTCTTGGACCTTTCAAGAAGCTTAATGTTTTTCTCTTTAGAAATGGCTTCCTGACCTGAACACAATAGTCCAAATGCAGTCTGATCATTCCTTAACTTAAATTTATTGAGCTGACTGTTACTTCAGAAAAATTCAACCAGTTGAATTTTCACTTAGTTGACTATCAGAAGAGTATTTTCAAAAATACTTGATTAAGCAGAATAGCTAAGCGTATTTTCAAAAATACTCTTAGCCATTCTGCTTAATCAAAATGAAATTAGTGTTAACTCCCTTAGCTTTCCAATTAGATATCCAAATGAATAACAACTCCATTTTCACCAAAAAAATTCTATCAGGCATGGCTAATTTTGCAACATCTTTATGTTTCTGTTTATCTGCTATAATTGTTCTTTGGCAGCTTCGAAATGAACAAAAATTTTTAATTTCATTTCCAAAGTGATGACTGACTGCTCTTGACTTTTTGGCTTACTCATTGGATTTTGCAGGCAAAGATGTCACAGTTGTTCCAAAAATAAAAAAAATATACACAAAATCAGTAGACAGCTAATTTGAGAATCTCTCACCAGGATGTTCCTGATAGATTAATGCCGTTAAACAATTGGAAGTTACATACATGAGACAGATGACAGATGAAGAGAGCCAATGGCAGATAAAGAGAATAATGATCTCGAATAGATCAAGGTGGATTGGGAAGTTGATGGATATTGAGAGCTTACCATATTGAAACTAAGTAAAAAGGCCTATGCACTCTGGATTCATTTCTATATTCACTATTTTGCAGCACAGAGCAGAGCAGAACAGAAAGTAAAATAAAATAATGGGTTGTAGTTAAAGTTGTATTTAATGCTAAATACATACAATAAACAGTAAAACAGAATGTGTAAATACATACAGTAACTGGTAACACAATAAGCTTTCGAGCTTTATGAATCTGTTTTACTGTTTATTGTATGTATTTAGCATTAAACCAACTTTAACTACAACCCGTCATTTTATTTTACTTTCCATTCCGTTCTGTGTTGCAAAATAGTAAATGAAACTATAAAACTGAAATGTCCATTATAGATAATCTTTGAAATTGTATTTAATACTAGTAATATGAGTAGTTAATATTGTTACTACTTGTTAATACTGCTGTTAATATTAATATTTTTAATACTTGTAGTTAATATTATTATATTCATTTTGCCCCAATTCATGAATTTATTTACTTTATTTTTATATTGAAATTTGATTCTTTCAAAAAAAAAAAAAAGAGCACAATCTTTATAATTTGTTTTCCAGATTTTCTAAGCCCAACTGATACCAGTCTTGCATTCATTATCTATGGTGCATCTCAACTACGTAGCTTTCCTGTTGCAATATTTCAAGTCTCTACTTCAGATGAACCAGAAGAGTATTTCCTTTGTTTCCATGGTAATATAACTGTTTATCGCATAAGTATCTACATAGGCCAAAACATTAGAAAACTCTCAGTTTTCATTATATCACCTTTCACAAAACAAGAGTGGATGGACTGCAGGTGTTTACAATCCATAAATGGGAGATGGAAAGATCTAATTGTTAATTACATGCTATTCAATGTACCAGTTTCTACCCATAGATAAGAAGCAGGAGCCTCTTGCAGACACTGATTGTCATCAGTGGCCAGCATGGCCTGACATCTAAATTCATGCCTCTATAGATGATACATCTGGCATCAGGTACACCTGCCCACACCCACAAACAGATCTGATATGTGCCCTGACTTTAACAATGAAACTTGAGGGAGTAGAATTATGATATGGAAGATACTTTTGTTGTGTAGATGCAAATTACCCTATATAAAATGTGTACTCTACTATACATTCCACTCTTTGCAGACAGGAGGATACACTTCTGTAGTGCACTGCCACTAATTTATAGTAGTGGATAAGTTTCCTGATTCAAGAAACATAATAGCAAGATATGACATCCTCCACATACACTAGATCTTAACCTCAAAAGGAATTTATAGGATTTTCTTGAACACAATTATCCACTTCTAGAATTTGTGACCTTTTAACCTCTTCATGAGCAAGTTTTTTGGGTTTTTTTTTTTTTTTTTTTTTTTAATTATTTGGAAGTTTGTAAATTAAATTATGTACACAAATGCTTTTAAATGTTAATTTTTTTCATATTTATACTTTAAAACTGAACTTAAAGTAGGATTATTGTCAAAAATAAAATGAAAATCTAAATTTCATAAAAAAACAAAAATATAAACTTCTTCATTACTTATTTTTTGTTTGCTGTAATATCCTCTATATTTATATATGAAGTATGGCAATAAAGTTCCTGGACTGGTGCTGTTGTGCCCATGTTTGATGAGTTTGAAAATAAATGGAAGTGGTACAGTGTAGTTTAAACTTCCTCCAACAGATGGTGGTACAGAGATTGTCCAGTAGGCTGACAGGTTGCAAATACAACCAGTTTCATTAGTAGTGTTACAAAGTTTCGTGTCCCTATTTTTCAATGGAGCAACGAACAAATAACAAACTTTACTTTAAATTGAGAAAATCTGCAACAGAAATGTAGGAAATGTTAAAACTTTATGGTGGTGAAATATTAAGTGAGACCAGCATGTTCAAATGGTATAAGTGGTTCAAAAATGGACATGAGAATATTCGCTATGATCTAAGGAATGGATGTCTGTCAACCTCCCAAAGTGAGGACAGAGTTGTAAAAGTTCAGAATATTGTGACAAGAGATGGTCATTTTACCCTCAGAATGATGGCTGATGAGTTGGATATGAATAGAGACAATTTGTCAAATTCTACATGAAGATTTAGGGAAAAGGGAGGTCTGAGCAAAATTTGTGCTGCACAACTTCATGGATAAATAGAAGCAATGAAGTGTGTCATTGTGCAAAGACAAAGGGATAAGGAGGTGATTATTCCATTGTATAAGGCGATGGTCAGGCCACACCTAGAGTACTGTATACAGGTCTGGAGGCCTCATTTCAAGAAGGATGTAGAGCTGCTGGAACGAGTACAGAGAAGGGCAACAAGATTAGTGAATGGAACAAAGGGGTGCTCTTACGAAGAAAGGCTTAAGTTTTGCAAATTACAGTGTCTGGAGACTAGGCACCAGCGAGGTGATCTGATAGAGGTGTATAAAGCCTTGAATGGTTTAAGCATGCTCAATGCTGATGGGATTCTTCCTCTAGCTCAGAAAAATCACCTGAGAGGGCATAAATTCAAATTGAGGAAAGACAGATGTAGGATAGACGTGCGGAAATTTGCCTTTAGCCAGCGGGTGGTTGGTTGGTGGAACAGACTTCCATCCCTTGTGGTGGAGGTTGATAGCCTAAATAAGTTTAAGGCTCAGCTGGACAGGTATTTTGAACGAACAGAGGGGTGAAGTGGAAGGGGTTTTTTTTTTTTTTTTTTTTTTGGCTGATGCTGCATAAGCTTGCTTTCTTGCATCAAATGCCTCTACTAATGCTAATGACTTAATCTAGATTTGTCAAGACAGTCCTAATTTCCTCAGCTGGAGATGAATGTTGGGTATTTCAGTACAACCCAAAGACAAAGGTCTGCCAGGGGCAAAGGTTGATGACGTTGTAGAGCGGATATCATCTTTTAAGGGCACAAAAGGTGATATAGTTGTACACGTTGGCACTAATGATATTAAGAGTAGGAGACCGGCGGAATTACTTAACAAGTACAGGTCACTGATGAAAAAAAGCCGTGAATTAGGGTTGAATTTGAAAGTGTCTGCAATTCTGCCCAGACACGATAGGAGGGAGTATATGATGAGAGCCCTATCGTTCAATTCGGCCCTGGAAAGATTGTGCAGGGCTCAAGGGGTAGAATTTTTTCAGCCTGGTCTGTACTTGTTAACAGGAGAGACTGCTTCTACAGGGATGGGATACACTTAAATAGAAAGGGTGCAAGAATGTTTGCTAATGCTATCGAGGCAGTGTTAGGTGGGTCAGAAAACTGCTAGATTGGGGGGATACAAGGACTAATAGATTAACAGTAGCCACTGGCAGAGGAGAAAGTGATTCTTGCACTGCTTCTATTGGAATGAGCAGCAGCCTGGGAAATAAGATGCAGGATATTACAGGGACTGCTGGGAATCATTGGGGTACAAGTAAACACATGGATTGTGTTAGGGTGGCTAAGAGGAAGAGAAGGTGCATGTATACTTGCGTGTACACCAATGCTAGGTGTTTAGTAAATAAATTTGATGAATTTGAGTTATTGCTCAAAACATCAAAGGCAGATATTGTTGGGATTTCAGAGACATGGTGTCACACAGATATAAGGAACGCAGAACTGGAATTTGGGGAGTACAATGTCTACAGAAAGGATAGACAGGATAGGAAGGGAGGAGGGGTTATGCTATTAGTTAAGAAACACATAAAATCCAAGGAAGTGAAGCCAGTCGACATCACTGGACAGTGCAGTGTCGAGTCAGTTTGGTGTGACATAAGCATTGAGAGATCAAAATTGAGAGTAGGAGTGTGCTATAGGCCTAATGACTCTGATGAGTATAATAAGAAACTGTACAGAGAAATAGAGTGGGCCAGTAAATCAGAGAGTCTTATAATGGGGGATTTTAATTTCCCAGATATTGACTGGAATTTGGGGGCTGGTCACTCACACACTAGCAAGGCTTTTGTGGATTTATTGGATGATTGTTTTCTACATCAGCATATTTGGGAGGCAACTAGAGGGAGTAATACTCCTGATTTGATTATCAGTAGTGATTCTTCATGCATTAAGAATCTGCAGATAAATGAACCACTAGGTGGCAGTGATCACAGTGTTCTGAAGTGGGAGTTACTCAAAGAGGTAACTACCATTAGGGGTAAAGGGAAGGGGTATTGCTTTCGTAAAGGCGACTACGATGGACCGAGACAGTATTTAAATTCTATACAGTGGGATCAACTGATGATGTTACCAACAGCAAATTCAAAATGGGAAGCATTCAAAGAACTTATCTTGCAAGCTACTAGGCTTTACATACCAACTAAGAAATATTGTTCAAGGTTTAGGCCTAAATGGTTGTCAGATGAACTAATGAGGCATATGACAGAGAAGAAAAATGCATGGGATACATACAAATTAACACGTGACACAGAAGCCTATGATAGATACAAGTTGATCTGTAACCAAGTTACAAAGGAGGTTAGGCAGGCGAAGGCAGGTTATGAGAGATCCTTGGCAAGGGATGTGAAGAAAAACAGCAAAGAGTTCTTTACTTATGTAAACTCTAGAAGGAAGGGGATGAATCAGATTGGTCCACTTGATATCGATGGGTCAACTGTTGATGACCCTGCTCAGGTAGCTAACGAACTAAATTAATATTTTGCATCCACATTCACACATGAGGAGTTATTCAGCGAGGGGAATGCCAGAGGTGTATTCAACTCTAGCAGTAAGCTAGAGAATCTTGTAATAACTGAGAGTAAAGTGGAGGAGAAATTGTTGAAGATAAACACAAGAAAGGCACCTGGGGTGGATGGGATCTATCCAGTTATATTGAAGGAGGCAGCAAAGGAAGTAAGCAAACCCTTAGCCATAATTATGAGAGCTTCCTTGGACTCAGGGGAGGTACCCATGGACTGGCGATGTGCAAATGTGACCCCAATTCACAAGGGAGGATCAAAGGCTGACACAAGTAATTATAGACCTGTGAGTTGAACTTCTCTTCCCGGAAAATTAATGGAGGCACTGGTTAAAGAAGCACTGCAGGATCATCTAGACAAGACTTCAGTTATAGCTCAGACGCAGCATGGTTTTGTTAAGGGCAGGTCTTGCCTGACCAATTTCATTGGATACTATGATGCAGTCACAAAAGAACTGGATGCAGGGAATAACTTTGATATTATATACTTGGATCTTAGAAAGGCTTTTGATACTGTTGCACATGGAAGACTGCTGCACAAATTGGAGCAGTGTGGCATTGGAGGCAAATTGCTGCTATGGATAAAGGGGTGGTTGAGGGGGAGAAGACAGAGTGGCAATCAACGGCCACTGCTCATCGTGGACTAATGTTATTAGTGGAGTCCCTCAGGGTTCAGTATTGGGTCCTTTATTGTTCTCTGTATTTATAAATGATATTGATGATGGTATATCAAGCTTAATGTCCAAGTTTGCAGACGATATGAATGTTGGCAGGGTTGTCAAGGACACTACTGACACTATGCTACTGCAACAGGATCTGGAAAGGTTGAGCAGATGGGCTGAGAGGTGGTTAATGAAGTTTAACATTGACAAATGTAAAGTACTACATATGGGAAACAGCAACCCCAGAGCAACGTATCAACTCTGTGGTACTACACTGACAGTGGTAGAGAATGAAAGGGACCTGGGGGTGGTTGTGCAGGCAGATATGAAGTTCTCTGAGCAGTGCAGACGGGCTGCAAGAGTAGGTCATTGTGTATTGTCAATGATATATAGGAATTTTTCTAGCAGGGATAAGGTGATTATTCCCTTCTATAAGGCAATGGTCAGGCCACACCTAGAGTACTGTATACAGGCCTGGAGGCCTCATTTCAAGAAGGATGTAGAGCTGCTGGAACGAGTGCAGAGAAGAGCAACAAGATTAGTGAATTGAACAAAGGGGTGCTCTTACGAAGAAAGGCTTAAGTTTTGCAAATTACAGTGTCTGGAGACTAGGCACCAGCGAGGTGATCTGATAGAGGTGTACAAAGCCTTGAATGGTTTGAGCATGCTCATTGCTGATGGGATTCTTCCTCTTCCTCAGAATAATCACCTGAGAGGGCATAAGTTCAAATTGAGGAAAGACAGATGTAGGATAGATGTGCGGAAATTTGCCTTTAGCCAGCGGGTGGTTGGTAGGTGGAACAGACTTCCATCCCTTGTCGTGGAAGTTGATAGCCTAAATAAGTTTAAGGCTCAGCTGGACAGCTATTTGGAACGAACAGAGGGGTGAAGTGGAAGTGGTTATTTTTTATTTATTTATTTTACTTTATTTTTTTTTTTTTTTTTTTTTTTGCTGATGCTGCATAAGCTTGCTTTCTTGCATCAAATGCCTCTACTAATGCTAATGCATCAGAGCATGCAGTGGACTGCAAATTGGAGTAGAAAGTCCACTGCAAATTGGAGCAGAATGATATTAAGGGTAAGTTGCTACAATGGATAAAAGGATGATTAAGTGGGAGAAGACAGAGGGTGGTAATCAATGGGTGCTGCTCTTCGTGGGCTAATGTTATTAGTGGAGTCCCACAGGGTTTGGTGTTGGGTCCACTGTTGTTTTTTTGAATATTTATCAATGATATTGATGAAGATATATGAGGCTTAATGTCGAAGTTTGCAGATGATACAAAGGTTCGCAGGGTTGTTAATGACAGCAATGGCAGTGTGCTACTGCAACAGGATCTAGATAATTTGGGCAGATGGGCTAAGAAGTGGCAACTGAAGTTTAACCTTGAGAAATGCAATGTACTGCATATAGGTAGAAGTAACCCCAGAGAAATGTACCAACTGTGTGGTGCTACACTTAAGGTGGTAGAAAATGAAAAAGACCTGGGAGTAATTGTGCAGTCAGATATGAAGTTTTCTGAGCAATGCAGACAGGCTGCCAGGGCAGGTCATGGGGTTTTGTCAATGATATATAGGAATTTTGCTAGCAAGGAAAAGGAGGTGATTGTCCCTCTGTATAAGGCAATGGTCAGGCCACGCCTTGAGTACTGCATACAGGTCTGGAGGCCTCATTTTAGGAAGGATGTAGATTTGCTTGAGCGTGTACAGAGAAGGGCAAAAAGATTGGTAAGGGGAATGAAGGGATCCTCTTACAAAGAGAGGCTTAAGTTCTGCAAATTGCAGTGGCTGGAGACTAGGCACCTGCACGGTGATCTGATTGAGGTGTATAAGGCCTTGAATGGGTTGAGCACGCTGAATTCTGATGGGATCCTTCCACTTGTTCATATTACGAACCTAAGAGGGCATAAATTCAAATTAAGAAAGGACAGATGTAGAATAGATGTGCGGAAATTTGCCTTTAGCCAGCGGGTGGTTAATTGCTGTAACAAACTTCCATCTGTCGTTGTGGAAGTTGATAGGTTGAATAAATTTAAGGAGGAACTGGACAGGCATTTGGAGGGAATGGTTTTTTTTTTTTTTTTGGCTGATGCTGCATAAGCTCATACATTTGCTTTCTTCCATCATATGCCACTACTACTACTATCACCAAGGCCCAAAATGTTTTGTTTTACAGAAGGCCAGGATCAAAATAAATAAATCTTTATTTGTCCTATCAAGATAAGTATTACATTGGTGAGTGATGAATTCCCTTCACAGCAGTATACGCCAGGGGATTTACATATAATGCATGATAATGGAATAAAAACAAGGCTATGCTGATTACATTTTTTGACAAACAGGGTGTGATTCACGAGGAATTTATATCTCTGGGGGGGGAGAGTTAGTTAGTTAGTTAGTTCTACGTACAGGTGCTTAAAAAACTATTTGAAGCACATTTCCTGGATGAGAGCACAAATTCAAGGCAAAGGCAGCTTATTCTTGTTGCACAACAATGCCCATCCATTCTACACTTGTGAAGACGTTTCCAATGAAACAATTACCACACATCTTACTCTTCTGATCTAGCACCAGTGGCCTTCTTCCTCTTTCCCAAGGTGAAAATTTTACTTTGAATAAAAATAAAACCATTTTTGAACTCCTTCACTTTGTGTTATTTTTATCAAACCAGTCCAGGAACTTTATTGCCACACTTCATATATTATTTAATGTAATTTCATCAACACTTCTAGAACCAATTTCCATAGAATTTCTTTCATTTTCAGCTTGTGTTAGTCCACAATGTATTGAAGCATGTTAAATGAACCACACCCTGCAGCCCATTTAACAAGCTTTGGTACTTTGTGGTAAATTAATTTTTGATAACTGCAAGTAAATATAAAATTAAAATGGCTATGGATGTAATGAATAGTTATAAACAGGAGTTGGTAGATTACAGCATATCTCTGTAGTTTCAAGAGAATCTGTGCATATACAGACATAATAATGCATACTGCATTAACAGAACCTTAAACATGAATACTTGCAAAAAAAGTTAACTACATCATAACTAGTATATGCACTGCAAAAAGAAGGCACAGCATCCATCAAACACTTTCCAGATATTAGAATCAATGTTGTAACACGCACAGGCTTTTATTATTGCATGGGGCTGTCTGGTGGAAAATTGAAATCTGATCATCATACAAAAGCAAGGCTTCTAATATTTTGGCCCATTATATGTATGTTTTTTAGAATAGATTTCTCATGAGAAGACATGTACAAGTGTAATTTAAAATTATATCGAATTACATAAATTATGTTATGTGCAGTGTTTTTCACTTCCACATCTCAGTGTCAATTGCACTTCTTTCTGTATGGCACTTTAAGTAGATCTTCCTTGTTAAAGTGCCCAGCAAAAAAACTTGTTTTAAGTACTATTATATTGTATTTTGAAATACTTTGTTAACTTAAAATTGGTAAATAAATGGATATTCATTCCTTTGATTATATAAAGCAAAGATTCTTAACCTTTTTTTATTATTGCATGGGGCTTTTTTTGTATGGTAACCTCCCTTCTAATTTTTTTCCCTCATATCTCCCTTGTTCTAAATTGTAAATGAAATAGAAATGGACATTAAAAAAATTAAATTTGGGGGCGGACTTGTTATTTAAAGCTGCATTCTGCACATTATAACATGAAAATGAATGAGTAAAGCAAAAAACTTTGTTGTATTTTGAGTGTCCTTCTCATCTTCTTTGGACCCTGGTGAGCACTTTTAACTAAGAGAGTTTTAACAAAGTTCCTTTAAGAAGAGAGAAGTTAAAGCATCTACAATGGTGGACAAAAAAACTGCATCACTTGTGAATTTTGCAAATGTGTTTTGCGCTGCATTGTGGGTTGCAGACATGTTCGAAATGCATTTGTTAGATGGGATATATCTCTGTGAATGAAATCCAATAAAAATACTCCACCTGATATACCTAATTGTCATAAATATCTTCCCAAAGGGTAAAATGTGTAATTAATGGAAATATGAGAAATCATGCAAATGGCAATCATGACAATCAAACATACATTTTATTGCATTTATGTGTACAAACTGAAATGGCAAGTTAACGTAATAGTATTATGTATTGTAAATCAGCAAAATAAGTCCTCAGTATTTTGTTGCTCCTCTTTGAGCTGCAATTACAGCCTTGCAACGATCTGGCATAGAGTTAATCAACTTTTGGATATACAGTTGCCCAATTTCATGGTACCACACCCTTATAATGCTCTCCTGCAGCTGAATCTTACTCGTTGGCTTCTTCTGAGCAATTTTAGACAACATTATGTACCAGCAATTTTTAATAGGGTTTAAATCTGGGCCAGTCCAACACTGCAATGCCAGAATTTCTGAGGTATAACTGTACCTTAAGGGAGAAACACGAGGGAAAACATTGGTGTAATTATTTTTTAAGCCTTGTGAGACAAGCAGACAAACTCATCATTAAATCTAAATAGCATAAACTTACCAATTTTGCTGTGTGGCAAGGTGCTGAGTCCTGTTGAAAAATGCAGTTTTGGACGTCTGTGTGGCTATCCCTAATAAAGAGTTTCAGGCACTCCTCCAAGATAGCAGTGTAGGTTTCTGCATTCACCGTTCCGTTAATAAACTTAATTCGCCCCACCCCTTTGCTTGTTATGCATTCCCAGACCATATGACCGGCAGAGAACTTTACAGTCGGTGTTATGCAATCAGGATGGTATGCCTCCGATTTTCATCTTCTGACATATCGCTTCCCATCCGAGCCATGCAGGTTGAATTTCAATTCGTCAGAAAAGATGACGGTGTCCCATTGCTCTTTTATCCATGAAATATGCATTGTAGCCCAAGCAAGTCGCTTCTTACTCATTTGTTGGGTCAACAAAGGCTTCTTGGGCCGATAGGCATGCAGAATACATTCCGAAAGCTATCTTTGATAGTTGGTGCACTTGTTTCAACAGCAGAGGCCATCTCAAAGTCCAGTTTTAGATCAGGTGCACTAGCATGGCGATTACGAAGGCATAGCCACTTCAAATATCGATCTTGGGAAGGCATAGTCACTCTCTTATGGCCTGATCCAGGTCTTCTCTTCACATCACCGGTTCGACACTTTAATTTCAGCATCCAGGATACTGGTGACAGCCTATTTTATTAGTGATAGCACATGTAGAAAGTCCTTCCTAGGTGCCTCCGTAGCCAGGTGGGAAGGAGCAGCAGTGCATAGCACATGCTTCTTGATTAGACCAGGGTTCGAGCCCATTACCACTAAATACGGAGGATGCGGAAAGGTCAGGGAATGACCAACGCATATCCCGGAGCAATATGTCCTTAGTTGCTAATGCTCCTAGAAACCAAATAACAAACAAACACAAGCCCTTCCCGGGACAGAGCAACAGCTACACTTTTTTTTTTCCCTTGGTGTCAACTGAACATATGGAGCCATGTTTACACCTCTACAAAACAGGATACTAATGAGTGTGTATACCCTTCCAATGCCATATTTATAACAGAAATGGCTGATGCAATACCTTGAAATTACTGTTTGATACTATAAAAGTGTTATCTGACACAATACCTTTGCTTTGCAACAAACAAAATGACTGTAATCAAATAATATCTTATATGTTTCACTACAAATGTTATTTTTTTAAGGTGATGCAGTTTTTTTGTCTGCCACTGTAATATGAAAGGTACCGTATTTACTGTCTCTGTTGTTAATGATTATAAATTAATCTATTTTAGAAAAGTTTTTTTTTTCTGCAGTCCTAGACTAGGATTCCCCCACATTTGTAATAATGGCCTTAAAATTACTTAATAAACTTGAAAGACAAACTATAGACTTAGATTTTTGTCTTTAGTTTCTTCAGGCCAATACTTCTGCATTAAAAAAAGCTTTGGTTATAAGCCTAATAAATACACTAAGTAGAATGAGACAACCAGGTTTTTAGTCCTATGTCTTTAGTTGCATGATTTAGTTGAGTGTTCTTGAAAGTTATCTTCTATTATGTTTATCATCTGAAAGCCATATGCTTATAAATTTGATTTCCCCTTCCCCCCATTTTGGGTTTAACTCATTTTAAAACAGTTTCATTCATTAACTTTTTTTTTTTAAGAAAATAGATATTGTGCAATACCTTAGGAATAGGTACTTAAAAAATTATCATTACCTTTTGCATACACATGTACTTATGGTCATAAAAAAAAAAAGTTATTTAACAATTTTCTTGTTCTTTTCTCTTAGAGTTTGGTGTATTTGTTGATAATTTTGGTGAAAGGACAAGGAAAGATGATGTTAAATGGACAAGACTTCCTCTATCATTTGGTAAGTTATTAATGAGAAAGAGAGAGGAAAAATTAAGTTCTCCAGATTTTATTTACCATGAAATCTGTTCTGTTACTTCATTACTGGCTTATTAAATATTTATTTTAATGAACTTCTGTTATACCCAAATTTACTGTACACTTTACTACAAACTTCATTTTACTTTTACTGATGACCTTCATGAATGATATGACATCTAATTCTGAGAAAATTTCTGACAAGTATAGGGTAATGTTTGTTTTATTTTAAGTTTACTGTTTAGGCAGTATCATTCCATTTAGAATTTATGTTCTTTTCTTATATATAATATAATACAATTATAGCATACCATTTGAAGTCCCCAAAAAGATTGTGGTCAATAACACAATTAGCACTCTATATAAATAAAAATTTTGTAAGTTATTATGCTGGAGATTTTCATACCTCTACCTTTAGAAACTTGTAATACAGTTGTCAATTACCAACATTTCTCCCCCCCCCTTATGACCAGCAGTACTGTCCTAGGTATAAAAATACAGTTAGAGAAAGCTAAGAAAGTGGATTGTTGTTATGGCCAAATTAGGACTTAAAGTACAGGCTGGCCTAGATTAACGCGATTAATTTGTCCTGTGAGTGCATCGTGCAAAACGGAAACATGTTAATTGAATATCTAACCAATAATCAATAGGAAAATTATAATTGGCCCTTGACCTTCAGGAATGTCCATAAACAATTTTAAAATTACCTTTTTAAATAACTTTTTAACTGTATACCATGTAAAAGATAATGAAAATAATTATAGAATTAAATGTTTATTGCATAAAACAGCAGTTCCCAAACTGTGCGCCGTGGAATATTTTAAATTTGCGAGAGAAACACGGTGATACTCGACATCTGTTGCACACCACGTGAATTACTAGCTTGAGGTAGTTCACAGTTTGAGCATTACTTATTAAGTTGTTTGGACCTAACTACATAATAAATGGAACTGTTAGGTATTTCTTTTGGCCAAGGGGCACTGTGAAAAAATGACTGAGACACTAAGGGTGCCATGAACCGAGAAAGTTTGGGAACCTGTGGCATAAAATACACAATGAAGAAACTATTTGTTACAGAAATATTTGAACAGAGTCGTTTGAACAGTGTTAGCTTTCTTTTTTTTTAATCAATCAACCTCTTCTTCCAATGGTTAATGGAACACACTGAGGCGGGCATTGGGCAAACGCTTGTTTATTGCCTGTCCAATGCATGATAAGCTTAGTGTATGATTCAAATATTTTTCAACTGTCACATAAAAAAAGATCGCAATGACTGGAAACTTGCATTGTGTAAAGTGAAAAGCGGTATAATTTTTTCAAATAGGTAATCAAAAACATGTTAATCAAACTCGCATTATGGAGAAGCAGTTGTATATTATCTTCTTACCTCTGTCCATCATAGAACTCTTTCATTACAAATTAATAACTTCCATTGTGGTAGCTTCCATATGAATGTTTAAAAAAAAAAAAAAAACTGTTCTGCCGACCTTGATTGTTGTTAAAATTCAGGGAAGTGGTTGTTATTAATCTGTATATTTAGTGGTTGTATAATCCATACAACAGATTAATAAAACCACTTATAATAAAGATTAATAATACAGTCAGTCCTTGTATGACACGATAGTTGTGTTCCTAGAAACCCTCGTGCAATATAAATAGGCCGTATGGGAAAAATAGGTTTAGGTGCCAACTACCCAAGATTGGACACACATTTGTAACCAAAACATTACCAAACACAATAAATAATCATAATAAAACACTTACACAGTTGAAAAATGTAAAATTAATAATTTAATCATTTAAATTTAGATTCTTACCTTAAAAGTAAATGAAGACAGCTTGAGAAAGGGTTGAAGCAGCAGAATTATGGGGAAAGTGGTGGCAGGTTGTCATCATTATCGGAACTGGGAGGTGGAGGAGATGCCGATGAGGACTTTGGATAAAATGTGGTCACGCCAGAACTACAGGGCTGTGGCTTGTTTTCTGTCTCTTTCTTCAGTGTTTTCATAAAAAAGACATCTAGTTTCTGTTGTTTCGCAGTCTTCCTTCTTTCACAAAACAGCTGCTTATATGGCTCCAAAGCAGATCGAATTGTATGAAGTGCTCTTCTGCTTCTTTCTGCATTATAATCGTTATCTTCTAGCCATTGCATACGTTTCTCAAATAAATTTAAAACTGAAGATAACTCTGAAGTAGAAAGCAGTTTTATGGTGGCGTTCAGGCATTCAACTTCGTCCTCTTCCTCATCTTCGACCTGCCCTCCAGCAACAAGTTGTTGCAGTTCTTCAGTTGAAAGTTCTTCATGAGACTGAAGCAACTCTTCTAAATCATCTTCCTCCAATTCCTCAAAGCCAACCTGTTTTGCGAGGGCAACACAATGTGCTTTTAATTTAGGAAACTCGTTTACAGGATCAAAGCCTTTAAAATCACAAATAAAACCTGGTGAAGGAGGCCACCAAACACCATGTAAGCTAACTGTTGGTGCATTTTCGCCCTCTGTTTCTGCTATCAGCATCTTAAATGTGCGTCTTGTGTAATAGTGCTTAAAAGCGGCAATTACTCCTTGGTCAAGTGGCTGGGTAAGAGATGTTGTGTTAGGTGGTAAAAACAGGATTTTGATGTTTGGTGATAGTTCAGCAAGGGTTGGAGGGTGACTTGGTGCATTGTCCCAAATAATTAAAATCTTAAAATCCAAATTTTTCTTTTTGCAGTAGCTTCGAAACACATCCTCAACTACATGTAGTAGAGGGTCAGTGAAGATCTGCCCTGTCATCCACCCTCTTCTGTTCCTAAAGTAAACACCCGGGGTAGTCATTATGATCCCTTTTAACGCTCTTGGATTGCCTGCATGATAAACAACAACAGGCTTCGGTTTCAAGTCACCACTTGCATTTGCTCCTAACATAACGGTCAACCTATCCTTAGCAGCCTTGAAGCCTGGAACTCATGCTTCCTCTCTTGAGATATATGTTCGTGATGGCATTTTTTTCCAATACAGTCCGGTTTCATCAAAGTTGAAAATTTGGTCCAAAGTATAGCCCTCTTCCTCAATTAGTTTTTTCAGTATCGGTGGAAATGCCTTTGCTGCTGCTTCATCTGCACTCACAGCTTCACCTGATAATTTCACATTATGGAAAGCATGATGTTTCCTGAAATTATTGAACCAGCCACACTTGGCAGTAAAGGGAGGCACTTCTTGAGGGTTTTCAGCTTTATTCTGAGGTCTTCAAATATTGCCGATGCCTTTGCTTTTATCGTAAGCAAACTTGTTCCTGATCTTTTCTTTGTTTGATCTTCTATCCAAACAGATAAAAGACGTTCCATCTCTTCCAGTTCTTTGTGTCTTGATCTAACTGATTTTGTTATACTTTGTGTTGTTCCTGCTATGAAAGTTGCTTTTATTTTTTCTGCATTCTTTCTAATTGTTCTCAGCGTTCCCTCATTTAGGCCTGTAGCATGCACATTATCGCATGTTCTTTCATTCCTTATCGGGAATAGTTCATAATTTCATATTTTTCTTCTATCGATATTGCTTTTCTTATTCTCTCTGAAGTATTTTCACCAGAATGCTTCCTTTTCACACTTTTTTTCAAGTATTTTACTCATTTTTTGAGAATAGAGCACAATTATAAAATGAACAAAAATGAGGAGGCAAGCTTGATATACATAAACGCACAGCGAACAAGTAGCAACAATAAACAACGCAGTGGCCATGTAGAAACTGAATAAACAATGCAGTAAAAGCGGAAACACACTATTCTCACATATTACATGCTTATGTTTTACTAAAGCACATTTCTGAAGGTCACTACCATAAAACAATAAAAACAATTTGCAGTTTTCAATTTATTGATAGTTCCTGCTAGTGGAGTCTTATAAACGGGTAGTAAAAATCAATCTAATTACATTTGCGATAATACCAATAGGTGGAATTCTGTGGATTTTTACGTTATGTTAAATGTGTTTCCCCTTCCAAGAAATCATAAAAACAAATAAATTGTCACAATCTTCTCTTCATTCCTACTGTGCTGTGTTGTGTTCAGTTGGGGTGATTCCACCGCGTTCGATTACCATTTCTTGTAAACACAAAGATAATCGTGCATAAGCAAATTACGTTCGTGCTATGTGCTACATTGTTCCCCTATTTATAAATCATGTATGATCGAATTCGTGTAGTGCAAACACGTGTTATACGAGGACTGACTGTACTAATAAAATATTTCTTGGGAATTCTTTGCTTTACTTGGCTAAGGATGATATCATTAAACATTTTAATTTTTTTGCTTTCACTTTTTTGTATTGTTGAAGTATTTAAACTGAAGTATAAATAATGAATTTTTTTATAACAAATGTATCAAAACATTTTAATGTAGCAGCATTTTAATTCATTACTTAATTTGAAACAGCTTATCCCATTATCTGATTTCAGTACATACTGTCTTATTTTAGCTTCTCATTAAATATGAAATATTTCAGAATAACTTGCAATTAAGTTACTTGGGATTGTGTGGTGAATTACTCTTATATATTGGTGTAATTAAAATAACTAAAGTTAATTTAATATTTTAATAGGGAAAGGTTTTCATTCTTTTTCAGTTTATCAAAAACCATTCTTATTTGTCACTCACTTTAACTCAGTTGAAGTTATGGAATTGTTGCCACAGTCATCTAAAACTAAGTAAGAATTTAATTTTTTAATACTCTTATAGTTTGTTAAAAAAAATTATTAAACATAGCATTTTCTCTCAATAATTTTATCTGTTATATTAAAATTTGTGACTAGCTAATAATTTCATATCGAGCAGAAAAATAAAATGATGGATGAATTGAAGCAAACTTATATATACAAGGGTGGGTGGGGGTCAAAAAAAGATTTTTTTTTTTTTTTTTTTTTTTTGATACCTTGAGAATTCTAAATCTCTATAGCAACCACACTTTTTGGTTTTGATCTGACAATTCATTTTTTTTTTTTTTTTTTTTTCTTTGCAGCACTGAATGAAGTAAAGTGCCACAATGGATAAAGTGGAATATAGATCAGTGATTCAGTTCCTCTTTCTGCAAGGAAAAATACTGAAAACAATCCACGAAGAAATGGTTGCTGTTTGTGGACTGCCCAGGTTACAGAGTTGTTGCATATTGTTATAAACAATTCAAATGTAGAAGGATCTCACTGCATAATGAAGAAATCTCAGGACACCCAGAAAATCTTGCAACAGAAGAGTGTTGCAAAAATTGAGGCATTAATCCTGGAAGATTGCTGTATTAGCATCAAAGAACTAGCCCCAGAACTCCAAATTAGTGTAGGGTCTGTGGAGAACATTATCCATCAACAGATGCATACGAGTAAAGTGTCTGCTAGATGGGTTCCCAGACATCTAATCTCTGACCAGAAGAAAAGGGCACAATGTGCACATGAAATATTGCTGATGTGCCAGGAAAAACTGAAATATTGCTGCATCCTGCTTATTCCCCCAACGTTGCACCCTCAGATGTCTTCCTCTTTCCTGCCTTTAAATCCTTTCTTCATAGAAAACATTTTGCTGCTGATGATGAGGTGATTTTTGCTACCGAGTTATGGTTTGAAGGTCAATCTGAGGACTTTAAAAAAAAAAAAAAAAAACTGGCCTGTGGAAGTGTATTGAGAGGTAGCAAAAGTATGTCATCTTATCTTGGTGACTTATATTAAAAAAGTGTAATACATGGTGTTTGTTTCAACCTTCTGTCACAACTCCTGAGTAAATCCAAATCTTTTTGAATCCTCCCCACTCAAAGTTAAAAAACGAAGTTCAGTTATCTGGCATGTATCCATTTGGGAAGCTCATGCAACTGGCACGTTTGAAAAATAATAATAAAAAAAAACAGTGGTACTGCTAGGTACATGCCCTGTATCAAAAAGACTGTGATTTGAATAATTAAACATTACAAAAATGCATTAAATAAAAGCAGTAAAATAACAAAAACATCATAATTTTTTAAAATAATAAAAATAAAATAGAAAATCAGAAAGTACTGCATGTACTGTTTACATATCCCAAAAGTGATCACCAGAGGCACTGAAGTCTGTCTTCTTGGTCCATCTGCTACCATTAAATAATCAGTTACTTGAGAAAGTGTAGGTGCCTCCGTAGCCAGGTGGGCAGGAGCAGCAGTGCGTAGCACACGCTTCTTGATTAGACCGGGGTTCGAGCCCGTGACCACCAAATACGGAGGACGTGGAAAGGTCAGGGAATGACCACCACATATCCCCGGAGCAATATGGCCTTAGTTGCTAATGCTCCTAAAAACCAAATAACAAACAAACAAAACAATTGAGAAAGTGTCATATTTGTAACCCATCCTGACATCCATAAAAGATTTGAAATTTGGTTAAAAAATATAAATGTATTGTGTTTACCTTAAAAGAGTGACTCTATATTCATAAATGACTAGAAGGTGAAAAGCATACTGTAACGATGAACAGGAGCATCCAGAGAAGGCATGGGCCCACCATTTCTGCTGTTCCCCTCCAGTTCCTCTTTCTGTTCCAGATCCAGCTTCTCCCCCCCATCCTCCATATAATGTCTGGGTCCACCAATGGTTTCGCCCCTGACAGCCCTGCTTATTAAAGAGTGTGATCTTGGCTCTTCAAAAATGTATGATAATCAGTAATAAAAAAATGTGAAAAGAGATTTTAAAATTAAGCTAAAGCAAATTAAGTAAAGTGCACACATAAATATAGTGTGACTAAGAGCTTTAACATTACTTATATAATTTCATTAGTTTATGTGAGTCCATACAAGAGTAACATTTATGTACATGGCACCCCACCCCTCAATCCCCATGGATGCTGGATAACTGTGCTTATATTCAGTGGTGATCTGTGAGTATTTTAACAATGGGCTCGCAGTTTTTCCGACTTTCTACTGAGTAAATTTGATCAGTCACTGAAGTGACGTCATCCGCGGCTTCCACTAGAGGCGTGGATGACGTCACTTAACCATGCATATAAGTGAATATGTAAAACATTCCTACGTCTATCTAAAAAAAAAAAAAAAACTTAAAAACCTGGCCGTCATGCCTCACCTTATAATGATAACTGGATAAGACAGTGTCTGGAGTTCTAACTTTTTAGAATTTTTGAATATTATGATGTCACAATCATGCTTCCTAAAGTTACTACTGCAGTAAGTTTGATTGCAACAATACAAATATTTGTCAACAATTTCTTTTTTCGTCCCGCATTTTCGTTACATTCCATTGTTAGTTGTCCCTAATACCCGCATATGTCGCTTCAACTACAAGATTGGTACATCAGTAAAATAACAAAAACATCATAATTTTTTAAAATAATAAAAATAAAATAGAAAATCAGAAAGTACTGCATGTACTGTTTACATATCCCAAAAGTGATCACCAGAGGCACTGAAGTCTGTCTTCTTGGTCCATCTGCTACCATTAAATAATCAGTTACTTGAGAAAGTGTAGGTGCCTCCGTAGCCAGGTGGGCAGGAGCAGCAGTGCGTAGCACACGCTTCTTGATTAGACCGGGGTTCGAGCCCGTGACCACCAAATACGGAGGACGTGGAAAGGTCAGGGAATGACCACCACATATCCCCGGAGCAATATGGCCTTAGTTGCTAATGCTCCTAAAAACCAAATAACAAACAAACAAAACAATTGAGAAAGTGTCATATTTGTAACCCATCCTGACATCCATAAAAGATTTGAAATTTGGTTAAAAAATATAAATGTATTGTGTTTACCTTAAAAGAGTGACTCTATATTCATAAATGACTAGAAGGTGAAAAGCATACTGTAACGATGAACAGGAGCATCCAGAGAAGGCATGGGCCCACCATTTCTGCTGTTCCCCTCCAGTTCCTCTTTCTGTTCCAGATCCAGCTTCTCCCCCCCATCCTCCATATAATGTCTGGGTCCACCAATGGTTTCGCCCCTGACAGCCCTGCTTATTAAAGAGTGTGATCTTGGCTCTTCAAAAATGTATGATAATCAGTAATAAAAAAATGTGAAAAGAGATTTTAAAATTAAGCTAAAGCAAATTAAGTAAAGTGCACACATAAATATAGTGTGACTAAGAGCTTTAACATTACTTATATAATTTCATTAGTTTATGTGAGTCCATACAAGAGTAACATTTATGTACATGGCACCCCACCCCTCAATCCCCATGGATGCTGGATAACTGTGCTTATATTCAGTGGTGATCTGTGAGTATTTTAACAATGGGCTCGCAGTTTTTCCGACTTTCTACTGAGTAAATTTGATCAGTCACTGAAGTGACGTCATCCGCGGCTTCCACTAGAGGCGTGGATGACGTCACTTAACCATGCATATAAGTGAATATGTAAAACATTCCTACGTCTATCTAAAAAAAAAAAAAAAACTTAAAAACCTGGCCGTCATGCCTCACCTTATAATGATAACTGGATAAGACAGTGTCTGGAGTTCTAACTTTTTAGAATTTTTGAATATTATGATGTCACAATCATGCTTCCTAAAGTTACTACTGCAGTAAGTTTGATTGCAACAATACAAATATTTGTCAACAATTTCTTTTTTCGTCCCGCATTTTCGTTACATTCCATTGTTAGTTGTCCCTAATACCCGCATATGTCGCTTCAACTACAAGATTGGTACATCAATCGGTGCTATTTTACAGAGATGTTTAGATACGTTGCACTCGCAAGGCAAGTATACATCCCTTACTTTAGTTTTCATAAATCCATTGTACTTGTCTTCCAGAAATTATGAAAATCTGTAAATCATCAATAAAATATTTACAATAAAAAATGCTCTTATTTAGTAATCGATATACTGGCACATTTTGGCCTCAGCTGCCCTTGTGCCCTTAAATACCAATCACAATCAATCGATATATACAAAACAAAATACCTAAAAGAAACGCAAAGGATGTTTCGCATAAACAATCATAAACAATCTACCGCACATGCTCATCACATGTGCAACTTTTTTATTCGGTTGGGTTTTGTTTTTTTTTTTTGTTTTTTTTTTAACAACTAGGGAAATATAATGGATAAATTTTTTTTCATGATAAAATTTTAATATTGCGAATAAAAAATAACATTAATATTTCCCATATCACAAATGAACTAATGAGACTCGTGGTAGAGAAGAAAAATGCATGGGATGCATATAAATTATCAGGCGACACAGAAGTCTGTAATCAAGTCACAAAGGAGGTTAGGCAGGCGAAGGCAGATTACAAGAAATCTTTGGCAAAGGATGCTAAGAAAAACAGCAAGGATTTCTTTACTTACATAAACTTTAAAAGGAAGAGGATGAATCTGATTGGTCCACTTGATATTGATGGTTCGATTGTTGATAATCCTGCTCAGATAGCAAACAAACTGAATGAGTATTTTGCATCTACATTCACACATGAGGAGTTATTAAGGTTTGAAAATGTTAGAAGGTTTTCAAATTGTTGGAGGGTGCTTAATGATTTTCTAATAACTGAGAGCAAAGTGGAGGAGAAATTGTTGAAGTTAAACATAAGAAAGGCACCTGGGGTGGATGGGATCTACCCAGTTATATTAAAGAGGCGGCAAAGGAAGTAAGCAAACCCTTAGCCATAATTATGAGAGCATCCTTGGACTCGGGAAGTCCCCACGGACTTGAAATGTGCAAATGTATCCCCAATTCACAAAGGGGGGATCGAAGGGTGACACGAGTAATTACAGACCAATTAGTTTAACTTCTGTTCCGGGTAAATAATGGAGTCACTGGTTAAAGGTGCATTGCAGGATCATCTAGACAAGACTGCAGCAATAATTCAGACACAGCATGGGTTTGTTAAGGGAAAGTCTTGTCTGACAAATTTTATTGGATATTATGATGTGGTCACAAAGGAACTGAATGCCAAAAATAATTTTGATATCATATACTTGATTTCAGGAAAGCTTTTGACACTGTTTGCATAGAAGACTACTGTTCAAATTGGAGTAGAATGGTGTTAAGGGTAAGTTGCTACAATGGATAACAGGATGGTTGAGTGGGAGAAGACAGAGGGTGGTAATCAATGGGTGCTGCTCTTCATGGACTAATGTTATAAGTGGAGTCCCACAGGGTTCAGTGTTGGGTCCACTGTTGTTTTGTATATTTATCAATGATATTGATGAAAGTATATCAGGCTTAGTGTCAAAGTTTGCAGATGATACAAAGGTTGGCAGGGTTGTTAATGACAGTAATGGCAGTGTGCTACTGCAACAGGATCTAGAAAATTTGGGCAGATGGGCTGAGAAGTGGGAACTGAAGTTTAACATTGACAAATGCAAAGTACTGCATAAAGGTAGAAGTAATCCCAGAGAAACATACCAACTGTGTAATACTACACTTAGGGTGGTAGAAAATGAAAAAGACCTGGGAGTAATTGTGCAGTCAGATATGAAGTTTTCTGAGCAATGCAGACAGGCTGCCAGAGCAGGTCACGGGGTTTTGTCAGTGATATACAGGAATTTTGCTAGCAGGTAAAAGGAGGTGATTGTCCTTCTGTATATGGCAATGGTCAGGCCACGCCTTGAGTACTGCGTACAGGTCTGGAGGCCTCATTTTAGGAAGGATGTAGATTTGCTTGAACGGGTACAGAGAAGGGCAACAAGATTGGTGAGGGGAATGAAGGGATCCTCTAACCAAAAGAGGCTTAAGTTCTGCAAATTGCAGCAATGGGAGACTAGGCATATGTGAGGTGATCCGATTGAGGTGTATTAGGCCCTGAATGGGTTGAGCATGCTGAATTCTGATGGGATTCTTCCACTTGTTCAGATTACAAACCTAAGGGGGCATAAATTCAAATTGAGGAAAGACAGATGTAGAATAGATGTGCGGAAATTTGCCTTTAGCCAGCTGGTGGTTAATTGCTCAAACTTCTATCTGTCATTGTGGAAGTTGATGGGTTAAATAAATTTAAGGAGGAACTGGACAAACATTTAGAGGGAATTGTTTTGTAATTTAATTTTTTTTTTTGGCTGATGCTGCATAAGCTCATACACTTGCTTTCTTGCATCACATGCCAGTACTACTTTTACTACTACAAATAACATAACTATCACAAAACATTCCACAATATAAAAACAAAAATTACATAAAAAAACAAACTTTCTAGAAAAAGTACAAAAAAATCAGATTACATGAAAAAAAATTATTTCACAAATATTCAAGAAAAATTTATTCTAAAAATTGCCATATAGAATTTATTTCTTTATTGTCATCTATATATTTGTTGTCGATCTTCTGCTTTGCTCAATAGCTGAGCGGTGATTACAGAGGAATGATTCGACGTGATGATCTGGATCAAATTGAAGCAGTGGTTTTCCATTTAGATGTATGCTCATCACAATCTGCAAAGTGTTTAATTGTCACAATATTATTCATTACGCTGAAAGCTCACTCAGCTTCAGCACTGCTAATCGCAATGAATCGTGAAGGGCAAAGATTCTCTCTCTCTCTCTCTCTCTCTCTCTCTCTCTCTCTCTCTCTCTCTCTGGTTTCAAAGATATTTATGGCATTCTTAATTGAAAGGGAATTTCACTCGATTTTAAAGATAAACTGTCTTCGACAAAATCTCTAAAATCGTTAATTTTTATTTTATATTTTGTCAGAAAACTTAAATTTCATATTCGGTTTTCACCATCTTATAACCGAGACAAAATTCTTTCACATTCCACGATTTCGGGTAGCATATGTTTAAAATTTCTTTCAATGGTATCATTATTTTCTTTATTTGATTTAAAATCACCCTGTTGCATTAATAACTTATCCTTTAAGGATAAATCAATGCATTTAATAACTTCTCACGAGGTAATTTTTTTACTTTCGATTTTGATTCCTTCAAATTCTTTCAACTTCAACATGCTCTCAATTTTAGCTTCAGAATTTTTCAAATTAGCAATAGCATTGATAGTTCGAATAATTAATTTATATGCCAGAGATATAAGTACCTATTTCACAAAAAATACAAAATTAGATGGCCCTTTTAAATGTAAGTTGTTTTCAGCCTGTATTCTTCTGGTACTGATTCATATAGTTTAGCAGTGAAAACTGAAGAAGACTTATGCCCATAGAATGGGTAAGAGTGTGGAGGGGAACACATCTCTTAGAGAGAACTCAATGTTGTTATTGTTATGTTTTAGGTGCATCAGCAACTTTGCATAGTTCATTCCATTCTATATAGTGTTATGAAACAACTTATAGATAATCTAAACAAAATATAGATTGTATTTTTTGATTAATTTAAAGTTTTTAAATTAATCAAAAAAAAAAAAGGCAAAGTGTGAATTTTAAATATTTCTGAAAATTATAGAATTTTTTGTGAAATTGTAACCTCTGCTGTCATTAACCATCCATGTTAAAAGTACTGACTACCGACATATTATATGACGTAGCTGAAGGCTGATCAAGTGATATTATTAAAAATATAAAAAATTTAATGTATTATAAATTTAATATTGTAATAAATATTAGTAAAACTGGCAGAAGAATAGTGTCGTTGTGACAAGGGATTCCTGCCACATTCATTGTTTTACTTCATAAGTTTTCTGCTTTGTATTGACTCTGATTTACATAATGTGGAAACCGAAAAAAACTCATAATTACCCAAGGGAAAAAATTCTACTTTCCACCTCCTGAAATCAGCTAAATATGGCCACAGTTGAAGAAGCAGCATTTAAGAATTCTTCAAAGATTGAAAGTTTCCAAAGATTTGAATCCAGACCTCTCCAAAAGAGTAATAAGTGATGATTCCTACCCCCCCCCCACTAAACTGTCATGGAGGATAGCATAGGAATGAAAACAGATTGCAATTCATTTTTGTTATGTTAACACAAATGAATTGCTATCTCATATAATTTATTTTATTTTTAGTTGTTTTTATTATTTATTTTGTTATATTATTATTTATTTTTTGGTTACGTTTTTATTATTTTTAACTTTACTTTCAAATTTGAACAACACTTTCATAAGCAGTGGTTTAAAATGCATCTGTGAACTCCATTTAATCACTATACTGGTGTAAGTGTGAGAACAATAGAATAGATGAACAAGGTTGAAATGTAGATAAACTCCAACTTGCAAGTATTTTTAAAGAATTTTTTTATTACACAACTGGATCATTTAATCATGTGATTCTGAAATTTTTGCACTTCAGATTTTTTATCCCACAAAATGAACATACAGACCTTAGAACAAATGTAATGTATAGGCTTGATATATCGATGCATAATCTTAATTGCCATTGCATTTGTCCCAACTAGTAAATAATTCCTCATTTTATGTTATAGTTTTCTGTATACGTTACATTATTGCTATAAATAAAAAATGTAATAAAAACTAGATTTTCCAGAATTTGGAATTGAACCAAGTTTTTCTGTATATGTTTAAAATTATACTTAAGAAATAAGAACAATATATTAATCATTTTAAAGTTACATTCATAGTTTTCCTTTTTATCATAGAGGGACAAGTGCATTTTTAGAGTTACCTAGTCCTAGATACCTTGGACCATCACCATTAAATGGTGCCATATATTTGGCATCCACTCGTGATCAGCAAGTGGAATTACTCTGCGTTCAAGGTAATTTAACCAATTTTCAACAGAATGAAGAAGAAAATAGTTCACAAGAAAGTGACAGATGTCAAAGGTAATGTTTGAAGTATTACTTTCCAACCTTGATTTATCTTTACACATTAGCTGGAATTTAGAATTGATAAGATTAATTCATGTGTAGAATTAATGTTTTGTACTTTTACATATTGTGTGTTTCATATGGGGAGCTACCTTGATGAATGTTTGCCCAACATGTTACTGCACATCCAGGCATGTTTGCAGCTCATTCCATTGCTTCAATTTTCATGCTGAGCATTTTTGATTTAGTGTTTTCTGATGTCTTGTATTTAATCACATGTGAGAGTAAAGAACAATGCATGTGCATTAAATTTGATGTGAAAATATGAAAGTTGGTGCCTAAAATTTATCAACTTTTTTGAATGCCCCACTTTTGTTTTGAAGTGGGGCAAATGCTTGTTGAAAGCAATGAGTGTTCTAGTCTTCTTGTCAACCAGAAGAAACTGAATTTCTTGTGGAATGTAACCAAGTTTATTCCACAACTGCTAATAGAGTAATCTAAGCACAAACTGCTAAATTCTGACTTTACTTGAATGTGCATAAACTGAAAAATTCCTTTAAAAAAATATAACAGATGATGAAACCTATATTTGCAGTTATGATCTTGAAACTAAGCAACAGTCATCACAGGAAATCCTGTTTCTCTCCTCAGGAGAGAGAGGAGGGGTAGCACCTAGGTGTGCACAAAATCAAAGTACTGATGTTTTATTATTATTATTATTACACTGGAAAACATTTAACATGACAAAATGCTATGTGATTTCATACATTTATTTTCTTTTAACATGAAACAAAAAACGCTTAACGTGAAAAGATTTCGCATCTCAGAAAGGCAAAAAAATATACTGGCCACGTCGTCACTAAATTTTTACTGTCTATGACTTTGACTCAACTTTCTATTGACTAGGCCGACATCTGATAATAAACAATATGTAGATAGTACAAGGATGCCGCTTGCCACGCACCACCGTTATCATTTTAAACAAATGGGATTACCCATCAGCAGGCAAAACATTTCATTTACAGTCTTGAAGTGAGTGTATGTATAAAGTGACACGTACTGTATAAAGTGGTGAATAAACACATACTGTATAAAGTAATGACACGTACTGTATAAAATGGTGAATTTCGTGTTTAGTAAAAAATCCGTAAATTTATCACCCTCAACTGTGTACACAATGGAAAAATCAGAACGTAAACAAAGCCCTATTTTGCTTAAAGTTAAAATGGAGTTGCTTAAAGCAGTAGTAGGGGATTCTTTGAAAACAGACATTTGTAAAAAGTTCAGAATCGCTAACTCTACATTGTCGACAATCATAAAGAATAGAGACCAACTTACTGCAATGTTTGAGCCGAATAGGAAACTGATGAGAATGGCCAAACAACAAGATTTGGAGGCTGCATTGCTTGTTTGGTTCAAACAAGCTAGGTCTCCGAGTGCTCCAATATCGGGATCTCTATTAATGGAAAAAGCAGATGTGTTTGCAATTCAAATGAGGATTGAATTCACTGCGAATCCAGGCTGGTTGGAACATTTCAAGAAAAGAAACAGAATCGTTTTTAAAAATGCTTGCAGTGAAGCAAATCACGTTTCACAGAGTATGACATCGGATTGGCTGCAGTCTACATTGCCCACAATGCTTGAAGAATATAGCGCGAGAGATGTCTTTAACGCCGACGAAACAGGGTTGTTCTGGTGGCAAAAAGTCCAAAGAGAGGATAATGTTAATGTTGACTTGCAATACGGATGGATCTGAAAAGCTGCCCTTATTTGTTATTGGGAAGAGCATGAATCTGCGCTGTTTTAAAAATGTAAAAAAAATAACAGTTAAGTTCACTGCAAACAAGAAGGCATGGATGACCACGACAACACTTACTGATTGGCTTTGGAATTTAGATGAGCACTTTTTACGCGAAAAGTTGCCATGATTGTTGATAATTGTCCAGCTCACTCTGAAGTGAGATTAAAAGCTATAAAGCTTATATTTTTGCCTCCAAACACTACAAGCATTTTACAGCCTTGTGATCAAGGCATAATGCAGAATTTAAAATTTTATTACCGAAAACAATTGCTAAAAAAATATTTGGTCGCAATTGAAGCGAAAAAGATTTCTCTGTCAACTTATTGGGTACATTGCATGTGTTGCACACTGCTTGGAATCTTGTAATGCCAAAGACTCAAATTGTTTTCGTCATGCAGGATTTTCCAAAATGATGGATTTAATACCTACTCAAGAGTCTCAAGACAATCAAGGAGCTGAACTGACATTCAGTGAAATGTTTGGGCATGTTTCATCTCTTTTAGAAAGTTCAGTATCTTTGGATGAATTAGTTGCAGTTGATGATACTAATTTGTGTACAGCACCGATTTTAAAAAATAGTAATATTTTGGATGTTGTATGGCTTACGACATCGATTTGTTAGTTCCTGTTCCTACTACATCAGAAATGCAAAAATTGATAAAAGTATGCACAGATATTTAGATGTACATACGAGTGGTGAAATGAACCAAATGATGGACGATATTGAACAATATGTAGATAATAAGATGATAAATAACATGGTGCAAAAAAATATATCAGATTTTTTTACAAAAAATAATTAACTTTTTTTTTTTTTTTAATTTTTACATATTGTATGTCTTTTTTATCTGATGAAGTCAATGAACATGTTAAGTGTTAATAAATTGTTTGTAAAATGCCCCTTGTGTAGTGTTATATAGTGCATAAAATGTTAACTTGTTTAAACTTTCTATCTTAACTCTTTTGATTATTATGACATCAAAAACATTGGTGAGGTTTTTTTTTGTTTACTTCTTTTAAAACGAAATTCTTTTAACATGAAAAAAATATTTCTGTCCCCATGGTTTCATGTTAAATGATTTCCACTGTATTATTAAGATGGTGTTGTGTACCACAAGTATAACCACTAGACCAAACCATCAACCAACATTTCTATTTACTGGCATTAATGTCTCTGTGATGTAGTGCATCATAAGCAGAAAAGATGGGGGGAAGCAAATTACTTCAGTAGCAATTTTTTTCCACAACAAAGTGACTTTCCATTGTGCTCACATTGTGCAACAATTTTTATTGCTGAGGGAGTTTACTTTGAAGCATTAGTTTATCCTCTCAGCCGTGTAAGTACAACAGTAGTCAAAAACTTACCTGAAATCCAAGTATATATCAAAATTATTTTTTGCATCCAGTTCCTTTGTGACCGTGTCATAGTATCCAATCAAATTGGTCAGACAAAACTTCCCCTTAACAAACTCCTGCTCTGTCTGAAACTATAACTGCAGTCTTGTCTAGATGATCCTGCAATTCTTCTTTAACCAGTGATGCTATTATTTTCCCCAGAACAGAAGTTAAACTAACAGGTCTGTAATTATTTGTGCCTCCTTTAGATTCCCCTTTGTGAATTGGGGATACATTTTTACACCTTCAGTCCGTGGGGATCTTCCCTGAATTAAGGATGCTCTCATAATTATGGCTAAGGGTTTGCTTACTTCTTTTGCTGCCTCTTTTAATATAACTGGATGCAGAGATATTTTGTGATGTGTTGAAAAAAACCCCTTCTAAATCTCCACAGCCCTCACTGATCGGCTGGAGAGTTAATTCTGGCAGCGATGCTCAAAAGTTAAAACTTGCTGATGTTATGTCTCCTATCTCCTCTCTCTTTTTGTAATTTTATAATTTGAAATTTTTGTAATTTTTCCTGCACATGAGATAAAAAAAAAGTGAATAAATAATTCTATTTACATGTTCGTTGAACGTTTCTTTTTTGCTTCAATCAAATTTGTGAGTGCTGCATAAGCATTTAGGGAAATTCCGATTTGTGTAAAATTCCGACTTGCATAGCATTCCATGGAACACAACCCTTATGTAAGTTGGGGAGTGGCTGTACTTGTCAGAGTCATTAGGTCTGTAACGGACTATTAATCATATTTTTGTTTTCCCGGTGCTTACACACTAAACTGACTCAATATTGCACTGGTCTGCCTTAGATTTTATGTTCTTCTTAACTAAGAAGCATAACCCTTTCCCCTCCTATCCTGTTTGTCCTTTCTCTATACTTTCTTCTCCTCATATTCAAATTCTGCATCCCTTATATCTCAGTGACACCCCATCTCTGATATTACAACAATGTCTGCATATAATGACTTGACCAGCACATCAAATTCGGCAAATTTATTTACTATGCTCCTAGCATTGGTGTACATGCAAGTATACAGGCACCTATGCTTATTCATAGTTACCCTAACACAGCCTATGTATTTACTTGTTTCATAATGACTCACAGCAGGCCTTGAAATCCCCAGCACCTTGCTTTCAACGCTGCTGCACATTCCAATAAAAGTCTCCAAATGCAAGTGTTTAGATTTCTCTTAGAAGTTTGTGGAATGTCTTATTCCACAGTTTTAAACTCTTATAGTGCAGTCAATTTTCAATATTTCATTCACTTTTTTTCACTAATTACCAAAACTGTGTGGACTCTAAATACAAAGTATCATTTTGTATTTCTAGCAGCAGATTTTTACAAAAGCAGCTTTTGTAAAAATCTCCTTTACAATTTTTTTTTTTTTTTTTTTTTTTTTTTTTGGCCAAGGAAACAGTGTAGAAATAAAATATAATTTTCATTGAATTTCTTGTTAATAAAAAATAATATAATCTCTAAGGATATCTGATATGACATTTATATCTACAGTAGTTACTTTTAATTAAAATTTTAAATGCACAACTCTCAAAGCCCAATGATTGTCAGAGTAGCCTATAAATATTCATCATTTATTTTTATAAAAATTGTCAAGGATGCTGTTCTCACTGAAAATACAAAATTTCAAGTGCTTTGCTGTAACTATTATTATGATTTGATTTTTTTTTTGTAAAATTATTGTTTGAAATTCATTTATTTCCAGTGATTCTGGCATGACATAAAAAGATTGCAAACCTTGTTTTTAATATTTGGCATCAAAAGTTCTAACATTAGTAATCATGTCAATAGAAAAAAAAAAAAAAAAAAATTATACTGTCTTCTTTTATTCCTGAATTTGCAAATTTCAATTTCTCTTCCTAATTTGGGGGGGGGGGGGGCTCTTCTTTACTTAGCATTAGTAGAGACATATGATGCAAGAAAGCAAGCTTATACAGCATCAAGCAAAAAAAAAAAAAAAACCCTTCCCATTTCCCAACCATTCTCTCCAGATATCTGTCTAGTTCTGTCTCGAATTTATTTAAGCTGTCAACTTCTATAACAGCAGATGGAAGTTTGTTCCAGCAGTCAACCACCCGCTGGCTAAAGGCAATTTTCCGTACATCTATTCTACAAATGTGTTTCCTCAATTTGAATTTATGTCCCCTCAGGCAAGAATCTCATCAGCATTAAGCTTGTTCAAACCATTTGACCGCCTTACTTGACCACCTTCCAAAAAAGAGCAACACTATAAACTGCTTCAGTTGATTCAAAAAACTTACAAGATCTTGCTTGGGTGTTGTGATGTTTATCACAATATAAAATTGAAATAATAATTAAAAGTTTAGAAATAAATGGGAGTCATGGAAACCAGGGAGGGGACAAAAAAAGTTTGACTAGCCACTGCTAAAAATGTACTTACTGGTAGTGAACATGTTTGTCAGTTCTCCGTGAAATTTTCCCCATAAATTATTCTTATCTACTTTATAAGCAACCATCACACACATCATTCTCATTTAGTTCCCAACATGCTCCTACTTTAATTTATGTCATACCATTCTCACTTTATGTTGACAGTAACTATATATCCTGTCCTTTTTTATATATCCGGTCGTCCCTTATAGTTCTCCATGATAGCATAATGACGTTATTATCCATCACTTGAAAGAAGATTAGGTTAAGTTCCCATCACAGATCGGAGGAGTTCTGTACAGGAATTTTTCATTCAGGGTTATGGCCAACCCTGAGTGGAGATGTTTTTTTTTTAATTTTTAGCCAAAAAACTTTGACATTTTCTCTCATTATACATGAAAACTAGTCTAGTAGACAGAATATAATCAATTTACTGATCCAATATACCGATTCTGTGATACTGAACTCATCTCTTATCAGAATGATGCCATGTTTTTTGATATTCCTATCCATTATGCCAGCATTTGTTTTAGTCATTTATTTCCTCCCATTCCTACCTCCCATCCCTGCAATATCTCTGAAATCACAAAAAAACCTTAAATTGAGAGTTATGTATAATTAAAACTTAAATTAACTGTATTATTTATTTTTAAATTTTTTTTATTTATTTATTTATTTATATTTTTTTATAGGTTAAGTGAGCCTGATGATAATGAATCGGAAGGAACAGAATTTTCTTTTACAACATCATTAATGCAATCCTTGAGTGCTCCTTCATGCGATACATTATCACTTTCCTCTCAAATGGGTGGAATTGCATGATGCCATACTAACCATATACAAAAATTTAATAAAAGTTGTGAAAATAAGCATGTGCTAAAAAAAAAAAACTCATATATATATATTAAGAACTGTCTTGTACATTTTCTGTTTGCTTTCTGAATGCATTATGAAAAATTATATTTTTGCAAAATATAATTTAAACTTAAGTTTTATGATGTTTTATATTTTACTATATATGAGTTATATATTAATTAAAATATTGTAAAAAAAATTTATTTTGTCTTGTAAAGTTAATGTCCTAATGTGCATAAAAGAAATTAGTGTATAGATAAATACTTTCTTGCTTTGGTAGTTGGTATTATATATTTTATCAGATTGAGGCATTTTTTTTTATTTATTTATTTTTTTGGTGAAATTTTTAAATATTTGTAGTCTAGTGATTTTTAAAATTTAAATAACTTAAACATCATTATTTAAATTAAAATTACAGGCTTCCTGATATTTCTGTGCACAATCTAATCATATATCCTGATATATCTAATCTAATAATAAACTGAAGTTATACCTTTTGTATATAATGTAAGATTAATGAATATTTTTAAATATTGATTATTAAATCAACCCGATTTTCATTACAATACTGCTAAATATTTATTTTTGGAAATAGCCATTTGAATCTTGCTTCCTAAAAGATATCTTTTATCTAGTGTTGTTAACAGTTTTTTGGAAATTTTTCAGAAATTTTATTAAAAAGGAATTTATTGTTGTGAAACGTGTATTTTTATATTTTGTGTGAATTATAATCACTTACTAATTAGCCAGTAAAGGTCTTTTTCCCCCTCCTAATCAATAAAATATTTATATTATTATATTACAAAACAAATATATACATCCTTCTGTAAGATATTATGTAATAATTCTTTTTTATTCATAAATTAAATAAATGTTACTTTTTAGTGGTTTTTTTTTTTTTTTTTTTTTGTGTGTGTACAGCATAACCTTCAAACAGATTGAGAGTGAGCAAATTTTTGTTTATAACTACAGGCAACCCCCATATAACACAGTACTTCAACACAGTTTTTCTTTAACACAGTTAGAAAATTGCGGCAAACCTCAACATAATATGGTATTTTTGTGCTTGTGTACGGAGAAAACCCTGCTATTATGTTGGATGTCATTTTTCAACATTTTGCATTCTTTTTGTAAATTCCTGCCACGTTTTTGCATAACGACTAGCGAGTCGTTATGCAAAAAAAAAAAATTATCGGGAAATATTTTGTCGGGAAATTCCCATGTTAGGTTTTGTGATGTTCAACTTGTGCTTGTTTGAGATCATAAAAAATTGTGATGTCGAAGTGTGCAGTTTGTGACTTTTAAGGTTTTTGTAAGGTGATATTAGTTTTTATTTGATTGTTTATAAACTTTTCTGGGTATGTATTACTGAACTTTGTTCTTAAGAATCGTATTGGAATAATTTCTTTGTTGTGAATTAAATTCCAGCCCTAAATTATGCCTAAGGATCTTTGGCATAATTTGAGTAACTGCTGATTTATTTAAAGAATGGTTTCTAAATTTTTTTTTGTGCCAGCTATGGAAAACTAAAGCGAAAAAATTTAGATTTCAAAGTTTAATTACTATTGGATAATGCACCAGGCCATCCAAAAGATTTAAGTCACCCAAAATGTTGAAATAATGATCCTACCACCTAATACAACTTCTTTAATTCAGCTATTAGATTAAGGCATTATATGTACCTTTAAAACTCATTACATCAGAAAATCGTTACAATGGATTTTGGAAAAAAATTGATTCCAAATCTACTGAAGTGATGGTAGCATTTTTCAATTATGGACTGTATTAGAATCATATCTTTATCATTCAAATAAGTAAAACCGTCAACACGTGCATGTTGGAAAAATGTGTGGCCAGAGTCAATTCATTCAGGAAATGTGTCCAGCAGAAAATGGAAATGGTTTGATAGTAGAACTTGCTAAGTAGGAGGGGAAGGTTTTGATGATATGACTACTGAAGACATTCAAGAATTACTGGTAGAAAAAGAGGATTGCAAAGCGGATTTGTGCAAAATGGCATCTGAGGTAAACCAAATCAATTCAGAGGATGAGAGCGCAGCTGAAAATTCTGAAGTTCCAAATTTTACACAAAGCATACGGGAAGGCATAAACTTAGCCGAGTAATTAGAACCTTATTTTTTAAATGCATATCCTTCGACTGAAAGGAGCACAAAGTTCAAAAGGAGCTTCAAACATGCTTAGCTCCATACCATGAAATTTACAAAGATCTATCAAGCAAAAGCAAACAATTCCAAATTAATGATTTTTTAAAGAGAGCAGAAGATATGTGAAATCTGGATGCAACAGAAAAAAACGTTCTCGTTTGATTGTTCTTAGCAGCAATGAAGAGGAAGAAAACTAAATGAATGTACATTATCTGACATATATGTATCACAGTTTGTAAGACATTTGTTCAGTTATTACTATTTTTAATAAAAATTAAGTTTCCGATAGTTATAAAAAAAAAAAGGTGTATTTTTTGTTAGCTTTTGGAACGTAACCCCCTTTTTCGTACTGGTTCTTCGTCCTGTATAACAATGTTTCGCACTACACGAGATTTTATAGGAACCTAACTACTGTGTTATACGAGGGTTACCTGTATAAGGAAATAACTAAAACTAGTTAGGAATGAGAAGAGTAAAATAAAAATCACCTCTCTCTACCCCTCTCCTTCCCTCCATTTACAGACTGGGCTTTGAGTGTGTTTCGAAAATCCATTGACAAATGGATTTTCGAAACTCGCTAGAAATAGGTGTTATGCTGAAACTGGTGGTTAATTGAAACCATATAATAAATGGATGGTGGGGAAGCAAGGGGTCAGGTGATGTGTTTTCAATATAAATTACTGAAGGAATATAGGCAACTCTCGGTTTACAAACATTCACTATAATGAACGTCACAATTCATTCAAAATTTTGTAGTCTCCAATAGATAGAGTTCCTTATAAAATGAGATGCCAAACGTAGTGAACATAATTGTAAGATTTAAATAAATAAACTTTTAAAAAATGTATTTATTACAATGATTATCAGAAAATTATTATATGATAATTATACTGAACTGTTCTTGGTTAATAATACCAATCTAGCCAGTAAAAAAAATGTTGATTTACATGTCACGCCGCACAAAATGTTTTTTGTGGGAGAAAATGGCTAGAGCTTTTAAATCAATTTCTGAGAGGTTGCAATCTTTGAAGAAGACGATTCAAATATGGAAAGAATTGCAAAAGAGAAAAGGGGCGTTTATGACTGTCTAGCATGCTACGTAGCCAAGTGGTCAGGAGTGGGAGTGCAGTAGCACACGCTCTTTGAGTAGACCGAGATTCAAGCCTCTGACTGCTAAATACGGTCGATCTGCCAACCCGCACTGGACCAGCGTGGCAGATTATGGTCCATTTCCCTCAGCATGAATTGTTGAGGAGGCTTCCATCCTGCAGTGGGTTGATAATGGCTGCAGTTAACTTTAACATGCTACAGTGAGATTTTTGAAGAAAAAAAAAGAAACTAACTGTGCAATCTTCTATAAAAACGTTTTTTAAAAAAGTGGAAAACCCAGCTGTTTCTTCATTATCAGATGCCCTTCCATCTACCTCATCTGCACCTAGTGTCACTTATGTGGAAAATATTGAACTCTGATGAAGATATTGGCGATTGTTCTGAAATTCCATATATTATGTTAGTACTATACTCATTTTCTTTATTTCATTTTGTAACTCTTTATGTTTTTAATTAAAATTAACAAGTGAGATATCTTGTTTTTTATTCTTTTATTATTTTTATGTTATGTTTAGTATATGGTTTTAATGCTTTAAAATGGCTGCTAACGTACACAATATGTATTGTAAAAGCTCAGGAATACAAAATACACATAACGAACAAAACGTATAACAAACAATGTCTTGGAACGGAACTCTTTTGTAAACTGAGAGTTGCCTGTACCGAACTTTTTCCCGAGGAAAGAAAAACAGCTGGTGCAAGAGAAAAGAAGCACAGGTTTGGTGGGAGAAAACAAAATTACAATTTTGAATGCTATTATTTTTTTATATATACACACGGATAACCCTCGTATAACATGGTAGTTTGGTTCCTATGAAATCTCGTGTAATGCGAAACCGTGTTATATAAGACTAAGAACCAGTACAAAAAAGGGTTATGTTCCAAAAGCTAACAAAAATAAGTCATTTTTTTTATCACAATCAGGGATATACTTATCACAGTATATCCCTGATTTTGAAAGCTTGGCAGCATTAAGACACAAACTTCACATAAATTAAAAATTTAAATACGTACAAATTTAAAATAAGAATTCTGAATTGTATTTAATTTTAAAATTTATAAACAACATTTTGTGTTGATTAACCTTTTTAACCATGTGCGATGAACTTCTTGAGATGGTAGATTGTGGCACATTTTGAAGAAAAAAAGTCGCTCGCATCACAAATTAAGTTGGCCACCCCTGATATATAGCATATAAAAATTATACTAAAATATATACAATTTAAAATTAAATGACTTATTGATTCTTAACCACAGATGAAAGATTATTACACAAATACATGTTTAATTAATTAAGTAACGTTGCAATTAATGTCGATGTTTGGGATCCACTCCTGTATTCCATTCTCAAGATGAGCTACATTAACTCGTGTTTACATTAATTAAATTTGAATTTTACAAACGTACACATGGTGAGTGAATGTAGGCTAGTATAATTTTTAAGTAACGACATGCTATTTGAAAAAATCTTAGGATACTGATCTAATTTGGGATGTCAATCTGCATTATCTTGTACAAATTAAAAAAAAAACTGAACGTGTAAGGAATAAATTAGGAGATGATGAATATAATTAAGCTACTAAATTAATGAAGAATTACTGCATGGTCCACTAATAGGCTATGATTACTATGCTAGAAGTGCCTCGACTCTCCTGAGACAAGTTGTAAACTGAGGCAATGAAAAATAATTCCACTGTAATCGCCTTATATTCTTGTATATGTGATTACTTATGTTATTAAGTTTTTTTTTTTTTTTTAACATTAACTCATAATTAAATACACATTGATCTGTTATATTATTATTAATATTATTAATTAGCCCTGATAAAAATAATATTAATATCAGAGCTCGACAAATATGCTTGCCCATGGCAAGTAGCTACAGATATACAAAATAGAATGTTTTTATTAATATTGATAATAAAATATTATTGTAATATTCACAGAAGCTTTTGTGGCATGCAATTGGAGTCAGTGTACCACATTAATGGCACACTGGTCAGCATTACTGTTCTTATTAGGACTTTATTCAATTTTAAAAAAAATAATAAATAAAAATAATATTTGAGGGAGGAGGCAAGTCCCTTTTTTGTGTGAGTATGGTTTTGCATAATTTGTCGAGCTTAATAATAATTTATTATTATTACTATTAATAATGCACTAATGTAATTTGAAAATTTTTCAATCACAGTGAAAAATTACTCATTTTCATGGTACCCATGGTTTAGTTTCCTATGGTTTATACATTCTCTGTAACAATTATAGTTAGTAAATGAAAGAGCATCAAGGCTCAGGTATGATTAATTATTGACTAGTTATTGATTAATTTACAAAATAATGAGAGGAATTACCTTTATATATGTGTGTAGGACATATCTTTACTAACACTCTCCTTGAATTAAATGAATTTTAAAATAACTAAATAAATTCTCACACTCTGAGGCAAAACAGTGATCCAATGCAGAAATTCGTCGTTTGAGAGCTCGAAACCAGTAACCAAAATATATCAGAACTCCAACAATATCCTAGTTTGATTAATTAACAAAATAATGAGAGGAATTTACCTTGATATATGTGACATTTCTTTACTAACACTCTGATGCAAAACATTAGTGATCCAATGCACAAGAAATTTGTCGTTCGAGAGCTCTAAACCAGTAATTAAAATACATTAGAACTCCAACAAATGTCAACGAGTAATAGAAGAAAATTGCTGTATAAATTAAAAATGAACAAATTCTAAAAAAAAATGTTTAACTTTCCTTAAGTCAACTGGATTTTTCGACTTTGGTCGTGATCCCAAGATAGACTATCTTGTTCGAAAAGGGAAGCAGTGATAATTTCAAAAATATTCTATATCAGTTTAAAAATTAATGGGTCATTCGCTTTTCTGATTTTTAAATATGGTATACGGAAAAAGGAAATTATTTTCTGTTTATACCCAGGGACGATCACACCGTCAGGGAAGTTCACAAGACAGAGAGAATACAACAAACAGCACCGTATTTGGCAGTCATGGGCTTGAACCCTGATCACTCGAGGCACGTGTACTTATACATCCTTTCTCATGACCACTCAGCTATAATAATTTCAAAAATGTTCCACGTTATATAGTGCTGAATGGGTTTGGCCAATTTTAAATCTATAATTGGCGTTGCCTACAGAATGAAAGCTGATTATCTGAATGAAAGCCAAAATAAAAACTGCTCGAAACCGTTATACCAACAAATATTACAGACTCCAGCATTCCTGCACCCTCCACCCCCCTGTGGAAAGTAAAATGACTGCATACGTGTTGTTGAAGTGTACTGAATGCATAATCATAGTACTATAAAAATTTGTAATACGAGGCATTACATTCCTTTCTACTTCTCTCTCTCAGGGTAACTCAGGAATTTTTTTTGGCTGGTGCAGCATAAGCCTCAGGCTTCCTTGCACCATATGGCTAAAAATAATAATAATTCTTAGTATACCAACAGGTCATGTCACAGTTTGTCAAAATATAAAAGAGGTGTGTTTTTTTTTTTTTTTTCAGTTTAAAAATCGGGGCTTGGAGTGTACGGAAAAGCACCTAATTGACGTGCCGTTCCAGTTCGTCAATTAATACTGTTGTGTGTATGTGTGCATGATTATTTAAAAATAAGATATTTTATTAACAAACATTCCATTTCAAGCTATGGTTAAAATGCTTCTGTCATCTTCAAGTACACTATTCTAATGTCTGTTGTGGAATCCACTGAAACTAAAAGATCAACCACTTCTGTAATCAGGTCATAATTATGTATGGTCTTATAATAAAATTTTTAAAAATATAAAAAGCAACAATACAATGGACTTAGACTTCATCGAAGATGGCTGCCATTCAAACGTTTTGACATGCTATACTGTACTTCTCGTGGTGCAATTCTGAAAGGTTGCAACTTTCATTAACGTACTGTATCTGGAGAAATATGCAAGATTTTGAATTAACCAAAATGATGTCAGGAAGTATATTTGCATGTGTACAGCATTGTCTCCTTTTTTTTTTTTTTTTTTTTTGGCTTATATAACCAATGAGGGATGGCTCTCCATCATGGAAAATGCACCTGAAATTCAGGAATTTGAATGGACCAGAATGCACTTGAACTCATTTGTCAAGAGCATCGAGCATTTAAATGATTATTTTGTAAATCAGTCTTTGGTTAATGACTGTTTACAAAATAATCAATTATGTAAATTTCAAAATAAATTATTCATTTATAAATATATAGAGGTACACATACTATATATACCTGTAGATACACAGTGTTTCAAAAGTATGTGCAGAAAATTCTGTAAGATTCTAGGGACCAATATAAGCATGGTTCTCAACAGTTATAGAACTAAGGCTGTTTGAATTTTAAAAAAAGTAATAATAATATAATAAATAAACAGATAAGCAATAAACATTTTACTAGGTGAATGTTGGCATTCCCAAGGGCGGATCCAGCCTTCGTGTTTCAGGGGAAACAGAAATAAGAGTTAGGAAACAAAACACATCCAAAAATATCTCACCAGTACTTTTATTATTGCAATTTTAAATTTAATGTTATGAGAAGTGTGCATAATTTTTCATTATTTCTCCACCCCCATCATCTATGGATCAGTCTACATATTCCTTGTATCAATTCCATATTTTATCTCAATATTTTTAGATCAAATCAAAAAACACAATCACTTTTTCGGCCTACTAATTTGATTGCACATTTATTAGTTTATTATTATTATTCCTATAGTAATAATAATAATAATACAATATGAATAACAATAATAGAGACAAAATTCCAATGTTTTGAATTTTATTTCTTCATGCTTTGTAATTAATACATGGGAAAAATAAAACATATTGTAATGAAATTACACATTAAATCACAAAGTTATGCAAATACATTGTACAGACTGTAAAATATAGTACAATAAGAGAACACAAAGTACTATAAAATTTAAACTTTTTTTTATTCCAAATGAAAACAGTGATGTGGTAATGTAACCTAGAGGCTGCTAGACCCAAACCTTAAGGTCTCCAACTGGTCTAAACATGTTATATTTTACACCAGTGGTTCCCAGAGTGGGCAATACCACCCTCTGGGGCAGAGGTTCCCAAACTTTCTCGGTTCACGGTGCCCTTACTGTCCCAGTAATTTTTTTCACGGCACCCCTAGGCCAAAAGAAATACCTGACAGTGGTTTTCGACCTTTTAATATATACCTATATAATAATTTTATTCTTTATATAGAGATACTAAATAAAGATAAATTATAGATCACCGCAAAATTAAAAAGATACGGTACAATGGATATTGTATCATACCCTTTTTATAATGAAATAAATATATAAATTTCAAAAAAAAAATAATAAATAATAATAACTTTAACCCAAATTACACACCACCCCAAAAATGTTATTGTGGCACCCCGGTTGAAAACCACTGCTCTGGGGTGATGTGATTACCTATGGGAGTACTTTGAGGCAAGGGGGATGGCAGGGGTGCACTGGTGAAGGTGGATCTCCGAGCACGATCAATTATTAAGGATTAACCAGGTTACAGCCTAGGGTGAAATCGTGCAAATCTCCAGTCTGAATAATTATTTTTATAGGGTAGGGGCCCTGAGGATGAGTTTATGGAACCAAGGGAGTAGTGGCCGAAATAGCTTAGGTACTACTGTTTCAGACATTTTTAGATTTTTGATCATTTGTCAACCTGCTATGCTTTTTTGGTGATCATCTGTAACTCTGAAAATTCTGTCACTTGGAACTGAAGTTGCAACCATGCAAAATCTGGTCTGGAGTAATTCGAAAAGCCTGAGATAAATTTGTTTTCTTTCTACCAATTTAATAATTTTTTTGTGTTCTGAACAAACGGAATTGGAAATTAAATAAAACTACTTTGGCAATTCTAGATACTTTACAATATAAACACGATGTGCCATAGTAGAATTAAATTCTTGCTAAATCGAGTCTCATTTGATCGTAGATTTTAAAGCTTCGGATAATTAAATATTTATGTAATGAATAATATGGAATGTAGAATATCCTATGAAATAAGAAAATATTAGTTTAGTCGATCTAGTCATCCTTTCATTAATCCTCCGTACTAGCATCACAAAAGCGGTGTTACCATTACAAAGGTTTTTTTCTTTTTTAATTTTTTAATGATAACTTTGATTCATTCTAATGTCCACTGTGATTCCTTCTCTAAATTTATTACATGCTGGTATTAGTATAACGTGTGGCCATGTGATATAGCATAATCACCAAGTAACCAGCACCTGATAAATATGAGAAACTAGCAAAAATAAAACAACAGAAAACACTTTTTATTACATTTATTAATACATGGATTAACTGCATTGAACAATAAAAACCTGTTTAGAATCATTAATCAATTACTGTACTCAGAGCTTTATTATTAATCAATTATCGTAAGCTAATTCATATTTCGGTTAGAAAGATTTAGTTAGATCTCTCTTTTTTTTGTTGTTGTTATTGTTTTTCAAAGCTTTGCTCCTGGTTCTCTTTTACACCAATCACAAACCAACTAGATGTTCCAATAAGAATCACTTGATTAGTCCCGAAAGCCTAGAATCTACATAGAAGATTCTTCTATGTAGATTCTCGACTTTCTTCAATTCTCTGAACTTCTACATAGAAGTTCAGAAAATTGAAGAACACAGCCAACGCGGTTTTGAACGCATGCGCACAAGTAGGTGGTGATACGTTTGCTCCAAATCAGGCACAATACCCATTCAGGTTCAGAAAACTGCACTAAGAAAGCCATGTTGCGCGCCTCTGATTTAATAGGAGCAGAGGAGCGCCTGGGGACTAGAATGAGTGACAAATTACTGAATTCCAGTGTTCATTTAGTATAGGAGAGTAGGACATTTAAAAGAAAATTCACGAAAACATAAAATACCCCTTTCAGACCAGTGATTTTAATTAATTATAAAAGCGCAGACGAAAATGGCCACAATACGTGCGCGAAAGATTCAGGTAAGTACACATTGCGATTACAGCGTCCTCTCACATTAATTACTATCAAAACAAAATAAATCATACTTTTTTTCGCAAATTAATAACACTAGCCAACAAAAAATATTTTTTGTCATACCTACGCAATGAAAATATGTGATTCTGGAGGAAATAAACGCACAGATTCCGAAAATCACCATAAACGATGTACCAACGTTTAATGCTAAAATAAAGAGATATATACGTATAATTCAAGTTTGTAATACAAGTGTTAAAAAAGTGTTTGGAGGACAGATTTACAACTGTGAGAACATGTCACGATCAGTTAATACTGGAAAACCTCACCAAAAAAATTAAGTGTGCTCTCTTCAAAGTGTAAATTGTTGCATCGGAATTTGAACCTAAGAACCATAGGTTCTTAGGTTCAAATTCAGAAGCAGGGCCGGCCCGAGCGGTCGCCCAGGGGGATGACGCTTTGGGAGCGCATGACATTGGGGTGTTGAAGGTTTGAGAGGGCGTATATGCTTCGTGGAAGGGGGTCATTGTCATTTGAATGAACTATATATATTGTCGCCTCCTGTGCTTCCGCACATATGCAACTATGCATATGTGCGGAAGCACAGGCTAAGATGCAACTGTTCTCATAGTTGCATCTTAACCTTTCTAGGTTAGGCTTCGTGGAAGGAGGAAAACGAAATATTTAGGGAAAGATGTGGAGGCCCTTTCTCTGTCCCTTTCTTTCTCTATATGCAATAAACAGTTCGAAAATGAATCAGCCATGTGGCGTGCGTCCGATGCAAAGGCCCTCCGCCTTTTAAAGATTTTAGCGGAAATGGATAGATAACCCGGGAATACCAAACTAACCGAAAATTTTCTCTCACACCCCTCAGAGATGGACTGAGTTTCCATCCACTTCCAGATGGGATACCGATTTGAAATTTGGTATAAATATAGATGATTGGCTACAATCCTATGTGCTTCCCATTTCTTTCACATGAGCGGCTGAAATTTAATTATAGAAATTATTATTATTATTATTATTATATAAATTAAAGGCAAGCGTAACTGCAACCCTCTGCTAGTATTTTGATAAATGTTCTTATAAAAAAATGGCTTTTTTGTAAAAAATGTATTGTTAATATTTTAATATGACAATTAAAACATTGTAAATATTCTAGTTGTCTTCTTTTTTTTTTGAGTTTATATTTGTCTTTTTAACTTTTCTCTAGCAAAAATAAAAATATTAACTCAATAAAAACATCTTAAATTTTTTTCTATCTGGAAAGGGGTGCAGGAATACCTCCTCGCCCGGTTCGCTTATATACCTTGGACCAGCTCTGGGTAGAAGTCTGATTATGTTTAACACAAGAAAATCGAGGTCAGAATTGATTGCTAAAATTAAGAGAATTAGCTTACATCTGTTAAAATAAATCAGTATGTGATACATTACTGGCTAAATTAATGTGAAATTAAAAACATAACTCTCTATATTTAATAACTGTGGTGTGGTGTGAAACTATCATGGTGATTTTCGAAATCTACGCATTAAAAATTGGTTAAAAACAGCATTTAAGTTCTTGGAGGCAAAAATCGTATTGGCTAGTGCATTCTATGGTGCATAATGATTGATTATAAATACTTTATGAAATGGGATTCCATCCCTCCAGAAATGGACACAAATAAATTACATGAACTTACAAGTATAAAGTTATAGAATTCTTATAATACCGTGATAATAGACTAAGTATAAAAATAGTGGAATGCTTTAAGTGCGGTGCTCACCTTGAATATAATCTGCAATAGTTTTATGAAAAGACTGATAGCTAAATTTAAGGTGGAATGATTAAGTTAATGCATTAAGGTGGGATGAAATTAATTTAATGGAATTTTAAAATAAGCGCAAGGAAGCAGAAGTTCATTACTCCATCCCTGGTTGTCATAAAGTAGAAAATAGTTAATCCGAAACATAAAAGAATTGATAATGCCAATAGTCGTGACGACAGACTTTCGTTAAGTTATAACGTCTTCAGTTGGCGGTGTTAAGTGAGAAGAACGCGTGCTGTATTTTTAAAGAATTTTCTATACTCTCGTGATGCTCTTTGGAACACGTGGGAATCTCAGATGTGAGAGATTCCAAGCCGAAGAAAGGTGAAAGGGAAGTTTTGCGTTTAGGATGTTGAGATTAGTATTGTGTCGAAACCATTCGATAATAAGGGCTTCATATTGAAGAATTTTGTGGCTGGTTTTTAGTCTTATAATAGTGATAGTGGAGTCAATTAAAGGCGTGTGATTGTGGGTTTTAGCTTGTATTGTGAGTTCTGTACTAGTTTGTCCCGATCTAAGACTATTATAGTGGTAGTATGCGCGAGTGTTGGAGGTTTTGGTAGAACCAAACTTGGTAGTAGTACATGTACTACCAATATAACAGGCATCACAGTTTGGTTGACATTTAATCAAGTAAATTATATTGTTCAAATCGTTGGTTGGGTATTTGTGTGTGTCTTTATAAGTGTTGAATAAGAATCCGAGTTTATTATAAGCTGAAAAAATGAGGGAGATACTTGTACTTGTAAACACTCGGCGGAACTGTCCGGCAAGTTCGTTATGGTATGGGAGGATGATGCGTATATTTGCGTTGGTGGTGGGTTTTGGTGGATTGTTAATTTTACTTTTGGCGGCGGAAATAGTGTGTTGAATGAGTTGGGTTGGGTAGTTCCTAGCTGTAAATTTTTCTGTGAGGTATTGAAGTTCATTGGTTAAGTCATTTTGTGAGGTGCTATATTTGAGGGCATTATGTATTTGGTTGTATAAAACCGCTTTTTTTGTGCAGAGGGGGTGGTTCGAGGCAAAATGTAGGTATGTGTATTTTTTCTGAAAATCTTTGTACCTAGTTTGGTACCTGTTTTGTAAACGGTGAGGTTGAGAAAATTAATTTGGTTGTTGGTTTCAATTTCAAGAGTGAGTTTTAACCTATCGTGTATTGAATTAAATTTTAAAAAGAGATTGTCTATAGTGGACCTATTGCCTATTATGAGTATGCCATCAGCGTAACGTGTGTATAATTTTATTTCTGGAGGGAAGGGTTGTAAGATTTTGTTCTCTATTGAAGCTAGGTAACTTTCTGACAGGGAGGCGGAGATGCCTAAACCCATGGGTAAACCGAATATTTGTTGGAAAATTTTATTATCGAATCTGAAGTATCGGGCATCTAGTAATAGTGAAGTGAGTTGAAGGATGCTATTAATGGAAAGAGAGGTACGTTTTGTCAAAGTGTTATCTGTTGTTAAGAATTTCCGTAAAGCCTGTAAAGTGTATGGGATATGCACGTTGGTATATAGAGATATTACGTCGAATGATGCTAGGATATCTCCATCAGAAATTGTGGTATTGCTTATTTTCTGAAAGGCCTGATTGGTGTTACTGATTTTGAATTCTGAGAATCTGGTAAGAGGGGATATAATTTTAACTATGTGAATAGATTTGCAAAAGCTGACTTACTGAAAGAGAAAAAGATTCAACAAGAAATATAACCTTTTACACAGTATACATCAATTGAGATTTCATCTTAAAAGGGAAATGTCAACCCAAACCTGGATAGAGTACTCCAATTTTAATGATATACGCATTAACGCAGCCATCCATAATGTAGAACAACGACACATCAAGAGATGGCATACACTTACATTAGGATCTCAACCAAAAATTTCTACAGTCAACATCTCTTCAAAATCCTTCACCCCAACTGAACTTACCGGTTTAGAATATGGCTTCAACTTTGCCATAAAAGATCAACACTATCCCATCAATGACTGTATAATAGAACTCCAATCTAAACTAGAACATCATCCCGACTAATGGCGAATAATACATCAAACCAATAGCATAATAAACTCCAAACTTTCCTCCTAATCTAACGTTAAAAGGCAACAACTTCTAGATATACAAAAATTAAGCAAACTTTCAGATGTTATTATACAAAAAGCGGATAAAGGAGACGCGATTGTCATCATAGACAAAAACACTTGCACTCAGAAAATGGAACAAATTTTAGCCGACCAAAATACATATAAAATTGATAACAACCATAATATTACCAAACTTAAAAATAAACTATATTTAATCTTAAGAAAACTCAGACAAAATAAAGAAATCAATTTATAAACACTACAACAGATAGGTATCCGCAATAACATCCTTCCTCACATGTTTGGAATCACCAAACTACACAAACCCGGCCACCCATTAAGACCAATTATCTCTTTCAGTAAGTCAGCTTTTGCAAATCTATTCACATAGTTAAAATTATATCCCCTCTTACCAGATTCTCAGAATTCAAAATCAGTAACACCAATCAGGCCTTTCAGAAAATAAGCAATACCACAATTTCTGATGGAGATATCCTAGCATCATTCGACGTAATATCTCTATATACCAACGTGCATATCCCATACACTTTACAGGCTTTACGGAAATTCTTAACAACAGATAACACTTTGACAAAACGTACCTCTCTTTCCATTAATAGCATCCTTCAACTCACTTCACTATTACTAGATGCCCGATACTTCAGATTCGATAATAAAATTTTCCAACAAATATTCGGTTTACCCATGGGTTTAGGCATCTCCGCCTCCCTGTCAGAAAGTTACCTAGCTTCAATAGAGAACAAAATCTTACAACCCTTCCCTCCAGAAATAAAATTATACACACGTTACGCTGATGGCATACTCATAATAGGCAATAGGTCCACTATAGACAATCTCTTTTTAAAATTTAATTCAATACACGATAGGTTAAAACTCACTCTTGAAATTGAAACCAACAACCAAATTAATTTTCTCAACCTCACCGTTTACAAAACAGGTACCAAACTAGGTACAAAGATTTTCAGAAAAAATACACATACCTACATTTTGCCTCGAACCACCCCCTCTGCACAAAAAAAGCGGTTTTATACAACCAAATACATAATGCCCTCAAATATAGCACCTCACAAAATGACTTAACCAATGAACTTCAATACCTCACAGAAAAATTTACAGCTAGGAACTACCCAACCCAACTCATTCAACACACTATTTCCGCCGCCAAAAGTAAAATTAACAATCCACCAAAACCCACCACCAACGCAAATATACGCATCATCCTCCCATACCACAACGAACTTGCCGGACAGTTCCGCCGAGTGTTTACAAGTACAAGTATCTCCCTCATTTTTTCAGCTTATAATAAACTCGGATTCTTATTCAACACTTATAAAGACACACACAAATACCCAACCAACGATTTGAACAATATAATTTACTTGATTAAATGTCAACCAAACTGTGATGCCTGTTATATTGGTAGTACATGTACTACTACCAAGTTTGATTCTACCAAAACCTCCAACACTCGCGCATACTACCACTATAATAGTCTTAGATCGGGACAAGCTAGTACAGAACTCACAATACAAGCTAAAACCCACAATCACACGCCTTTAATTGACTCCACTATCACTATTATAAGACTAAAAACCAGCCACAAAATTCTTCAATATGAAGCCCTCATTATCGAATGGTTTCGACACAATACTAATCTCAACATCCTAAACGCAAAACTTCCCTTTCACCTTTCTTCGGCTTGGAATCTCTCACATCTAAGATTCCCACGTGTTCCAAAGAGCATCACGAGAGTATAGAAAATTCTTTAAAAATACAGCACGCGTTACTTCTCACTTAACACCGCCAACTGAAGACGTTATAACTTAACGAAAGTCTGTCGTCACGACTATTGGCATTATCAATTCTTTTATGTTTCGGATTAACTATTTTCTACTTTATGACAACCAGGGATGGAGTAATGCACTTCTGCTTCCTTGCGCTTATTTTAAAATTCCATTAAATTAATTTCATCCCACCTTAATGAATTAACTTAATCATTCCACCTTAAATTTAGCCATCAGTCTTTTCATAAAACTATTGCAGATTATATTCAAGGTGAGTGCCGCACTTTAAGCATTTCGCTATTTTCATAATTACATGAACTTTTAAAGATCTTACAGAAATCTTTGGTTAAGCTATATGCTAAAAAACTATATACATATATAAGACTATATTTTTTAATAAATAAAAACTATGGCCAAATATTTTTACTTTACACAAGTATAGACAAGCACAAACAATACTACAAAACAGTTTTCATAATATGTTTTCACACGCTTACTCCATCATATATGAATACTTGGATTTTCAAATAAGCTGGAAGTTGATATATTGCACTCTTGGCGAAGTTAAATTCTTATTGTTATTCTTTTTTTTTTTTAATTATTCAAATTTATAACTTTCTATATACATGGAAATTGGACGGGATCAATGATAAGGGGATTGACTGGCTAACGCCTAGTCGCTTAATTTCTATTCTAAGTGTTCTAATAAGTATTCTATCTTTTCCGGTGAAAAAATATAGTTTAATAATATTTATAAAACTATTTTTTTATTTTTTCAAGTGCATTTGTGCTTTTTAAATTCAATATTTTAAATTGTTTTTCTGTGCACATTGCATATATTTGTTTCCTAAGTTAGTTACTGAAAAATTTGGCAACTCAGATTGTGAAAAGAACTGTCCCATACTGAAAGACTTCCCGATTATGATTCCTTGTGTAGAATTGTATTTGATTTTAAACTGCTTTAGAGATTTTAGGAAAAAAAACCTAAAATTACTCTTAAAATACTTAAGGATTAAAATGGAAGAGAGAGAAAGAGAGAGAGAGAGATTGCAAAGTTTTGAAACATTCCTATTGATAACACAGAAATAGTTGATCGTCAAAATTTAAGGTTCTTTCCTCAGTTGGCACACTCATGTCTTCAGTCTATCGGCAAATTGAAAAAGTCATTGTAGAAAACAAACTAATTCAAAGATGTATATCCTCATCTTAATTATCTGCGGTTCAGCTTTTGCAGTATTCATTACTTTTTTTTATAAATACTATTATTAACAATAATTTGTTTCACGTTTTTATATAATGCAACCCCATAGATGCTTATCCAGAGAAGAATGCTCAGTATTCCATATAGTAACAAGAAAAACATTCAAGCACCATCTGGTTGCTTATATAAATTCCATCCTTCCGTTTTTGTTTTGTGGCTGATGGTTTGTGATAAGCTGCGTCATTCTGATTATGTATATGGGACAGCACGTGCTAGGGATAGCACGTGCCTGGTAATAAGTGCCCAGGAAATTAACTCTGCTAACACTGGTTAGCAGAGTGTGTCCAGCCAATGTTAAAAGTATATCGAGAGCATATGCAGTGATGTATGGTCTTACGTGCAGCTGCTGGTTGTCAAGGTAATGAACGTTTCGCGTGACTGTTTGCTACTGTTCAGGTCCATGAAAGATGATGGAAAGTCAATTTGATCAGTTTGTTGGGAAAGAGAAACTTGCTTAGTCAATACTGGAAAGAATACAATGTAACACTATAAAATGAATAACTGATAAGGGATGAAAATTGTTATCATGAAAAGTGGAATTCTTTGTTATTGTTTATTTTTCTTAAGATGCGGTCTTCCGTGGGACTACAACAGTTTCGCTACTTGTCACTCGTTTGTAGAGATCTAGGTTCGAATTTCCTTCGGAGACAGGAGGAATTCTTAAATCGAGGAAGTAGTTAAGTCGAGCTCAAACGGAGGAAGTTTGGTTCCCATTGAGCTATTCTGTGTGTTAGCATTAGCATTAGTAAAGGCACATAATGCAAGAAACCAAGCTTATATAGCATCAGCCAAAAAAAAAAAAAAATTCTAATTCACCCATCCACTTGATCCAAATGTTTGTCTAGTTCCGCCTTGAATCTATTTAAGCTATCAACTTCCACAACGACAGATGGAAATTTATTCCGGCAATCAACCACACGCTGGCTAAAGGCAAACTTCCGCACATCTATCCTACAACTGTCTTTCCTCAATTTGAATTTATGCCCTCTCAGGCGATTATTCTAAGCAAAAGAGGAAGAATGCCATGAGCATTGCGCATGCTCAAACCATTCAAGGCTTTATACACCTCAATCAGATCATCTTGCAGGTGCCTAATCTCCAGACACTGTAATTTGCAAAACTTAAGCCTTTCTTCGTAAAAGCAACCCTTTGTTCCATTCGCTAATCTTGTAGCCCTTCTCTGTACACGCTCAAGCAACTCTACATCCTTCCTAAAATGAGGCCTCCAGACCTGTATGCAGTACTCAAGGCATGGCCTGACCATTGCCTTATACAAAGGGATAATCATCTCCTTTTACCTGCTAGAAAAATTCCTGTATATTTTTGACAAGACACCATGAGCTACTCTTGCAGACCGTCTGCACTGCTCAGAAAACTTCATATCTGCCTGCACAATTACCCCCAGGTCCTTTTCATTCTCTACCACTGTCAGTGTAGTACCACACAGTTGATACATTACTCTGGGATGTTTTTCGCCCCTCACAAAATGCAAATAGGCCGGTGGACACACACACACACACACACACACACACACACACTTGTACAAACATAATACAAAGAGCAATATGGCCTTAGATGCTATTGCACTATATAAATAATAAGTTAGTTCATGTACGCAGGGTGCGTTACATTTCAGGCGCGTTAGCAAATAGACAGTTCATGAGTTGCAAAAATGTAAACGAGCAAAAAGCAACGACCTTTATGCTTGAACCGGAAAAATTTTGTTTCTGCGCATCCGCCATATTGTCCATTCATTCCTCCAGTCAACAAACATGACATGCAGTTCTTCAACTACAATATACCGTATATGGATAGTCTATGTGATATGTATGAAAAACAGATACTGCTGGATTTTAATTGGCCTGTTTTTAATAAAATCTGGGACAGCTCGACAAATCGTTCTAAATGAGCCAAATATAAAATTTCATGAAAATCATTGGACTGAGAGTCGAGTTATTACATACGGACGGATGGAAAAAGAAATAATAATGGTCCAATTTCAATTAAATTCAGTACTGCTCTACAAATCTTTCTAAAAGATTTAAATCTAAAATTTATAAAAATTTACCCACTGGGAATCGAGTGGGTAATTACACATATAGGCTAACGCGCCTAAAGGTTCTCATCCTTAGTTGGGTGAGAGAGGTAAAATGTTTATCGCCCTCCAATTTAAAAGGGTCCCAAATCTTAACAAAAGGGCTCTTCAGTTTCAGATCGATGGACCAGATGGACCATGGACCAAATTTTAATTCTTGCGTAGTCGGGACTTTTGATCTCTAGGATCAAACTAGGCAACAAAACAGGAATTTTGAGCTTTGTTTTTGTTTATTGGTTGTATTTTGTGAAATTAAAACGGATGTAAGTTTACTAGGAATTTAGGAGAGGGAAGGTAAGGCTTTCGTTACGTAATATTAGGGGCAGAGTGAAAACTGTTGCCACTGAAAGAATACAAAATGTTAAAAAATCGCTTTACGTAATAGCCCTTAATAAATTCAATGCGTAATCGCAAGCATTTTGACCAGACGTCAGCTTTTGTTGTTTTTGCAGGTACAGCTGCAAATATCAGGAAGGCGCTATACACTTGAGAGTAGGTAAGTACAGTATATTGATCAATATACAGCGTTTGTAGCGAGTAGCCACGTAATCTCCAGTTGCGGGGAAAGCTCTTGTGAAACAGCTGTAACAGGTGAGCTTCTGGTGATTGTGCGGTGCACGTGGCAAGGTATGGATGCAGAACAGACTGTCTGCATTATCAAATAACAAGTGACTTAGTTACTGCCCGATGGTGTATAATGAAGGTTTTAATATGCTCTAATCCATTAAAAAAAGTGTACGGGGAGGGGGATGCAAATTATCGTTATATTGATTGAAAAATCATGTACCAGTGGTCGCTACGCATTAAAGACTATTTCCAAATAGATAAATTTGGAATATGTTCAGATATAAAATCGTAATGATCAATTCTTTAAACCTATTTAAGAAGAAAACTATTGTAACTGTTATTTTATTTTTTATTAAATATTGGCTTGCTATTCATGGAATTTATCTAGAATACCTGAATTGTAATGTGCAGTTTTTATGTTATTAACCGCTTATGACTAAAATTGATGCAATTAAAACTTCAATACAGATCCTTTCCCTAAAGTTATCCCCTGGGAGCTTCCTAGCAGCTCACGTAGACGTTGATAAGTTACAGCGTTGCTTAATTGGCCACAAATCGATCTCCACTTACTACACAATTGCCATTATGAAAATTTTATGATGTCGTCACGATTGGCTGCTTCTCAACACGCCCCCTCAAGTGCATGATACAGGCTTCCGCGTGGATAGCCCACGGACTTACCAATAGAAAACGAATTTCTAGGAATACAGCTGGGAAGCTTCAATAGCTATCATGCACTGATGGAGCAGTTGAAACTTTTAATAAGAAATTTGTGCGTGTGCGTTTTTTGCTGGAAGAGCAGATGATCAGAAAAGCAGAATCCTATTCAATTCTATATAACTAAAGCCTCCAAATAAACATTCAATTAGTATTAATCTAAGCTGAATCATCCAAAATAACAGCAACAAGTTTGTGCCTTTTGGAGATACAAAAAGGCTCAAACTGTTGATCATTAGTTTAGTTTAAAAACAAGCGGACGTGACCTAAATTGCAATCATTTAACAGATTGACAATACATCTGTAATTTTTATTAGAATATTTATAACCACTCAAGTTTAATTACTAACTTATATTACACACTTATTGCAAAATCAAAGTATTGCGTGGTAAACAGCTAGCCCAATAGCTACGTCTGCCTCTGCGTTGTTATAGCAACGGTCACTTGCTGCTACAAAAGATAGATTAACTCATAAAAGATATTTTTGTTTCTTTGCTTGCTTGCTTTCCGATTTTTTATTCATAAAAAAATCAATATTTAACACTTTTAAATATACTTAAATAACATTATTAATTGAAAGTTTTCTATTGTTTTTGTTCTATTATTTTTGTATATTAAGAAAGTAGCCAAAGCATTCGTTTTAAAGATACATATAAAAGTTTTATAAAAACCACTTTCTTCTGGAAGGATAAAATTTGGGATCAAAGTGGGTAACTTTCTCACAAATATCTAAAACTATTTGTATTTACAAACACGAAATATCTTAATTTCAAAAAAATATATAAATTCATTTAAAGACTATATACAATATACGTTCACAAAATTACATACAAAAATAGCTTTTTTAAAAACATTTTAATTCTGTAAAAAAATAATTTTTTTTCTATTTCATGGAAAATTTGGTATCCTAAATACATGCTCAGACTCAGCTGTAGTAAAACTGTTGTCGAACTTGTAGAATCTTGATTTAAAAGCTAAAGGTCATCTTGAGGTATGAATGGCTTTGTACAGTCAAATGTGGAAAGAACGAACTCCCTGGCTGCTCGTTCACAATCTGTTCTGCAAAGGGAACGAAAAACATAAGATGGAAACATTTTATGTAAAGTATTTCAGATTTTGGCTAGGAGGAATTCCATGAAAAATTGAAGCACACTCATGTCCCAAAATTTAAGTAACAAACGCAAAAATTACAATAGCAGAAGGTGTAATGTGACTACTTCTTTGAAATCATTACTTTTGTGCTTATCCGCACATGTAAAGTAAGTTGCAGACATAATACATAGACACCTGCATATCTACAACAACCTTTATTTACAAGAACAGTCTCACCAGTTTTTTGTAAATGGTCTCGGATATTTTCAGCCATTCGTCCTTCAAAGCCGGGACCACTTCAGCTATGCTTTTTTGGGCAGTCTCTCGCCATACACCAAACGATTCGATTCATCTCAGAGGTTCATCTCTATAGGATTAAGGTCAGGCCCTGACCTTAATCCCTGACATTAAGGTGGCCAGTTCCTTTGTTTGACGCTCATATTCTGAAACCAGTCCGTCACAGCGCGAGTAGTATGACATGGAGTGTTTTCCTGCTGATACAGTACCTTCCCTGATGTGCTACTACAACATTAGAAGTAGACTTCATTATTCATGGTTTTGTCGAAAACCACCAGTGATCCCAAACCAAACTATGAAACACAGTACCCAACCATCACGCTGGCTCCACCAAATTTCATTGTCGTGGACGATTCAGTCCAGCAGGTAGCTTTTTCTGGGCATCCGTCATACCCAGGCACGACGGTCAGACTGGTACACCATACACTGTGACGCGTCACTCCAAGGCACAGATTTCCATGGGTCTACCGCCCAAAAACAGCGAGTTTTACGCCACACCAGACGACGTCTGGCATTAGTCGGGGTGATCAGTGGCTTGTGAACGGCTGCACAGCTGTGGTAACCCATACCATGCAGCGTCAAAATTATAGTACTGGTGCTAAACATGTGTCCCAATCATCTCATTAAGGGCCTGTGTGTGTGTGCTGTGACAACGTTGACCTGCGTTCCGAGCGGACAATTCTGTGCAGGGCTCTTTCCTGTCACATACGATCCACTTTTTCGTATCGTTTTGTGGCTATTTCAGCACTAATCCACTTTCATTTGCAGATCAATCACATTACCAATCGTCGACCTGGGGATCGTCAGTCCGTTGAAATACCATGATGCATTCGCAAACGTATTACTTCTCCCTACGATCACATTTATAGTTGTATCTCATACGTGATGCTTGGATAGGACATGACCAACTATCAAGGGAAGGGCTTCCGGATATTAATGGTAAGGTAATGTATACCTTAGCGGGTACTACAGAATGCAAATCAGGTGGCTTTGCCAGTCTCGGCTGATATGATAAAAATAAAAATTCTTCTTGCAGACTGATGAAATAATCGACGTACCTGGAGAAGTTAGAACATGACGCTTGTTAGCGATGGCGAGAGGGATCTGTTTAAAGTTAAGGTTTTAACGGGGTGGATGAATGGATCCTTTTTCATTATTATTAAGAATCTGTTAATTAGTATAACTTATTAAAAAAGCCAGAATACTTCTCTATTGACTGTGCTGTAATGCATAAAATCTTCATAATGAAAATATCACCTATGATGATTTTTAGCTAAAATTTTTGAATAATGAATTATAATTTCATTTTTTTTATATTTACAAGTACTAGCTAATTTATTTATATTAGAAATTTTATCTAAGATAGTCCTTATAACTAATAAGCTACACGTTATAGCGGGAAAGAGTTGCTACGTTTCATTATTTGTTCCTGATAAGCGGATGTTGTCTTTCATAATAGCAGTCAAAAAATGTAAAAGTATACCCTTACAGAGACTAAAAATTTTAATAACCAAAAGAGTTCCTTACTTGCACGTGCATCAGTCTTGTCCATTTCTTGGTCGTATCTGCGGATCATTGGGTCGATAGAAAGTATCTTTTATGATGTTGACGTGACCATGATCTGGTTTGATCAAATCTGCTGGACCTTCTCCATATTTCCAGCCATACTCCCATGAGCTGATCATTGGGAACAAGTATTTGTCTTCTGGATCGCGGCGTAGGCGATATTTCAGGTATTGTTTTCTACCCTCTCCATCGTGGCTGATACCTGAAGAATAAAAAGAAATAGTGAAAAGATTTTAATAAAATTTCGCCTAGGTGCAGAATGTGTGCTTGCATTTTATATACTACACGAGATACTTCGTATAGCTCTCCTCACCAATTATACTGTAATTATGACAGGAAGAATGCAAATACGACCTTCTAAGAGTATGAGAGGACCCAGTGCGTAACACTACTACAAATCCCATCGCATTTGCTGCACACTAGACCTTCTATTCGGAGGCATAATTCGCTTAAATTGCTGCAGTTTCTTTTTTAGGGTACCGACTTTCTACCTTCTTCCTTTTTGAGTTGCAGTCTCCTTTCGTCTTCCACTCATTGTATATTTTTCAGATGATTGCTTATAACACATCAGTGATTTCCTTTGTTTTCTTCACTGTGATTCCTGCTAAACGTGCTCCAACAATAACACCTTTCTGAAAATCGGAAGAAATATCACCTGCCTTCCCCATCATGACAATATATATTAGCTACCGTACGTTTAATTATCTGTTGGCGCCAGTTGCAAAGGTTTCATGCCGACCGGGCTAGCCAGGTGGGCAAAGTGTCTGCCTGGCAACCCGCGGGTTCGAATCCCGCCTCGGGCTTGGATCAGAGTAAAATGCAAAAACTTTGGGAGGTGCATTATGGCCACAGAAGCCGATGCGCCAACTAACAAAAAAAAAAAAAAAAAAAATTGCAAAGTTTCTGATTTTTTTGGGAAATCCTGCCCTGCACAAATAGCTTCAGTTTCTCTAATACCCTCCGCTAAGTCCTTAAATGCTGCTGTGCAAGTAACTAAAATTCTATAACCATTCTCCAACGGTTGTTATGCAGTTTTTTAGACGCATCAGGGACTTAGGCTACATTGTGCCTGGTTTCCAATTTACAGACATAATACGTCTGTAAATTGGAAGTAACACAATTTGCCTGTTTGCTGGACGAAAAATTATGCGACAGTCGCCTGAGACCGACTACCTCGGCCGCGTTGTGAAAAAGGCCCATAAAAATTCCTCGTGTCATTGACGGGATTCGAACTTATGTCTTTTCCATCCAGTGTGGTGAGAATGGTGATTATATCAACAGTGCTACCTGCCAGTGTTTCTCCAAGGGCGAAGAAAACAGTTGAATTATTCAACTAAGAAGATGTTCCTCCAAAACTCATTTCTGTCTTATTTCTCGCAAAAAAAATGATCTATGGCTCCTATGCTCATCTTCAAATGATATTCACATTTATAGAAGAGATCACATATCTCTATTAGGGATTACCCTGACTTCTAATCTCTCGGTATGAGAACGTCATAAATTTTGCTCCCTCTGCATCCAAAAAAAAAAAAAAAAGTTTTCTTTTTCGTTCTCGTCATTTTTTTTTTTTTTACTAAATAGTTAGTCTCACAAATCTCAAATTCGCCCTATCATAGAACGTTGTTCAGACATCTTAATGGCATCCCAAAAACTTCTCTCAAACTTTTATGGCCACTGTTCTGAATTGGCTTCTATTATTCCCGCTCTCTCTTTCAAAACAGTCCGAACACGTGCCGCCACCAGCCAACATCCATTTACTGTCCGACTTCAAATCCACAGAACCAACTTTTCATCTTCCTCGTTTATTCATTCAACTGCCGTTTTCTGGAACAGCCTTCCTTCATACGTATTTCCTGAAAATTACAGTCTACAGAAGTTCAAGTCCAATGTCTACAAATATCTTCTTTCGTCTTCTCAACCTCCAACCCAAGCACGGGTACTAAGTACTATAGGTTTTAATACCTCTCGTGTTTGGGGTTTACATAAAAAAAAAAAAAAAAAAAAAAGACTATTCAAAAGAGGGTAGTGAAATTAATTAATGAGACGTTTCTTACAAAGTCTCTTCACTTTCTGTTTGATAGAGGTTCAGTTTTGCTGCATTTTTTTCTGCAGATACTTCCATGGACGCTTTTCTTCCGAATTGGCATCTGTAATTTTCCCCACTCACTGCCAACCCAGTCCGAACACGTGCTGCAAAAATCCAGCATCCATTCATTGTCCAGTTCCAAACTCACAGAACCAACCTTTTCTCTTCCTTGTTTATCCCTTCTGTTTTCTGGAACAGCCTTCCTTCACACGTATTTCTTGAAAATTACAATCTACGGAAAATCAAGTCTAATATTTTCCTTTAATATTCATCTTTTGGGTGGTTGAACTCAGACAAAGTTACCCAGATTGTAAGTATACAACAATAAGTGTTGTATATTATCCTTTGTATATATATATATATATAACATACTTCACTTATGCGTTTTCCATAGATTTATCTAGGTATATGTCTCTTAATATAATTCTCTTACTACAATTTTCCCCAAAAAATAATAATATAGTATATATATATCACATTATAAGCGTAGTGCATCTATTGCCATCTCAAAGGCACTAGACCATAAATTCAGTATATTAATCATTAGGGATTCAGTATATTAATGATTAATGTTATTAGTGCAGTCCCACAGGATTCGGTATTGGGTCCACTGTTGTTTTGTGTATTTATCAATGATATTGATGAAGGTATATCAGGCATAGTGTTGAAGTTTGCATATGATACAAAGGTTGGCAGGGTTGTTAATGACAGTAATGGCAGTGTACTACTGCAACAGGATCTAGAAAATTTGGGCAGATGGGCTGAGAAATGGCAACTGAAATTTAACACTGACAAATGCAAAGTACTACATATAGGTAGAAGTAACCCCAGAGGAACATACTAACTCTGTGGTACTACACTTAAGGTGGTAGAAAATGAAAAAGACCTGGGAGTGATTATGTAGTCAGATATGAAGTTTTCTGACAATGCAGACAGGCTGCCAGAGCAAGTCATGGGGTATTGCCAATGATATACAGGAATTTTGTTAGCAGGAAAAAGGAGGTGATTATCCCTTTGTATAAGGCAATGTTCATGCCACGCCTTGAGTACTGCGTACAGGTCTGAAGGCCTCATTTTAGGCAGGATGTAGAGTTGCTTTAGCGTGTACAGAGAAGGGCAACAAGATTGGTGAGGGGAACGAAGGGATCGTCTTACCAAGAAAGGCTTAAGTTTTGCAAATTGCAGCGGCTGGAGACTAGGCACCTGCGAGGTGATCTGATTGAGGTGTATAAGGCCTTGAATGGGTTGAGCACGCCGAATTCTGATGGGGTTCTTCCGCTTGCTCAGATTACGAACTTGAGGGGGCATAAATTCAAATTAAGGAAAGACAGTTATAGAATAGATGTACGAAATTTGCCTTTAGCCAGCGGGTAGTTGATTGCAGGAACAAACTTCCATCTGTCGTTGTGGAAGTTGATAGTTTAAATAAATTTAAGGAAGAGCTGGACAAACTTTTAGAGGGAATGGTTGTGTGAATTTTTTTTTTTGGCTAATGCTACATAAACTCATACGCTTGCTTTCTTGCATCACATGCCTCTATTACTACTACTACACTGGTGTGCAAAAATTTAAGGACCAGTCAGGTTTTCACCTGTAGCTTCTCATAGGAGTGGTCTGGATATGGGAAAAGCATACCAAAGGAACCTCGTGAATTACATAAATGATGAAGGAAACAACATCGACACAACAACGGAAACAAAATGGTACAGAGGGACTTTATTCAAAAATGGCAACATAGTACTGGTTGCCATGATACAGATGCATCACTGCCAAAGATGGAACAAAGGGAAGAGGTGGTCCTCAGTAGGAGATATGGCCATCCCTAATGTCAATGCAGGCTTTGCACCGTCTGTCCTTACTTAGAACAATGTTGTTGATAAGTTCTTGCATAACTTCGTCCATTCCTCTGTCAGCGCCATCTTCAGCTGGTGAACATTTTCTGGTGGGTGTGGACGTGCCGCTAGGCATCTCCCCAAAGCGTCCCATATGTGTTCGATGGGATTTAGATCCCCGAAAGGGCAGGCCAATCCATACGAACAATGTCCTCACTTTCCAAAAGCATATCAACAGCTGCAGTGCGATATGGTGTGGCGTTATCATCCATAAACACGAACTCGGGACCAATGGTACCTCGGAACAGAAGCACATGGGGAAGGATTACCTCAGTACAGTAGCGTGCACCAGTTACAGAACCGCCTTCCAGTATCTGGAATTGTGTATGTCCATCCAAGATAACGCTTTCCCAGACGAGAACACCTCGACCGCCATATCGATCCCTTTCAGTGATGTTTGCAGGATGATACCGTGTGCCAACCCCTCGCCAGATTAGCCGATGTCCAGAATCGCTGCTGAGACTGAATCTACTCTCATCAGTAAAGAGTACCTTAAGTAAAGATTTTGTGGTTGTAACCTTTAGAAATAGTGTTGGTCCTTAGGTTTTGCACACCAGTGTACTACTGTACTACTATTACCTATCATATTATTCATTTAATATATACATATACGTATTAATGACAACTACCCTAAATTAATATAAAAAATAAATATTAGTGACAACCAACAATCCGGCCGAAATTTCGGTAGCCATATTGGTCCGTCCACCCTGCCATATTGGTATAATACACCATAAGAGGATTTATTGAATTACGCTATCGCTTTCAAAACTGTAAATGAACGGAAAGAACTAAACACTCACTTTACTTCTTTTATTATGTTTTATTATTGAGAAAGTTTTTTTGTATTTAAGTAAAACATAAACAAAAATGTTAAAACTTTATACATTAAATTAGTATTATTGCCCATAAAATATTATTCTGACACGTCTATAAAAATTACAGATAATTCGTTTCAATTTTTTGTTTATCTGTGAAATGCTGGAGTTATTAACACTATTCATATCCTAAAAGTTTTAATACTGTACTATGAAAAATGAAATAAATAGAAGTAATTACATATTTTATGTTAAAAATTTCTTAGTATTTACTGACATTTTAAGCGAAACATTGTAATAATTTATTTTTAATAATAACTCTCCCATTTTATTCGTATATAATATACGTTTTTTCTATAAGGTTTAATTGGTAAGAATTGAAATTGTTACAAACGTCTTGTAATATACGAAATTTATAAAATGTAATAAAGAATATCAACACAACTGATATTACTTAGAAGATATACCCTGACTGCTATAATATTCAAATCCAACCAGCATTACTTACTTTTAATCTAAAAATTATATAATAAATCAACAAATTATTATTAATGTTAGACGGTATACAGTGAGTGTTTCAATAATCAATATGCACCCAGAGTATTACGTAATCTAACATTTAAATAATATTGCGTAATTTAAATATAAATAATATTGATAATAAATAATATTAAATATTAATATTAAATATCAATAATAAATACTATAAATATTAGTATTAAATATTAATAATAAATAATATAAATTTAAATATAAATAATATTGCGTAATTTAAATTTAAATATTCTACGTCACAAACAACGGTTTCAGTAAATCAAATAATTAACAAAAAATAATAAAATATATAAATATATATATTTTTTAAATATATGCATATAGATAAATAAATCAGGAGTGTTCAATATTTAAAGACATTGGAAAACTTGTAATTCCCTTTAAGCAAAAAGCTCTTAATAAGCGTCTTTTTCTATTAAGAGAGAAAGAACCCATCAGCTGCCTATTCGGTATGGCCTGATAAAGTTCGAATTTTGGGTTATGTTTTGGGAAGTATTCATCTACTGATAGAACTTATCCAAAGGCATCTGACATTCTACAGAAGATGAGGAAAACACGTCGGGAAAAAAGGAGAATCAAAAACTCCAGCTACAGTCTGAACTCCAATTTCCTCTCTTAGGCTGATTTCACCTACCTTGATACAGCAACGCTTTGCTGTCACTCGACACCGGTTTCATAGCGGCAGGCGGATCCGCAAATTTCATAAACCGGCTGGTTCCCGACGCTTCCGGCTCTGGCCATTCTATTTCCTCCTCTTCGACTGGTTTCTCCTTTTTATCGTACGGGAAGGTACCTCGCTGAAGTTCCTCCCTTGCGCGTGTTGCGCTTGATTCCATTGGCCGCATTTCGTCATCTTCGTCATCGGAAGGGCCGTCCCACTGTACATCGCTGCCGCGCGTGAACTGGTGTCCGTATTCCATGTGCCATTTCATCCGAATTTTATTTTCCCTTTCTATAGCTTCAGTCCAGCACTTCTGAAACACGGGATCGAAAATTTTGTCACGTGCCATTTTAATTTACTCGAATTTAGACCAGGTTAAGACTTTTAGATGGAGAAAAATTCAAAACTAGACCCTAATTGGCACTGCTTTCCGAACACAAGAGCCGCGGAATTAAATTTCAACTAAAGCCGATGCTACTTAATCCTTACTGTTTGAACTCTATTCTTGAGTTTTGGTGATAATGATCAACACAGAAAATTGCTTGGTTGTTGCCCCAAAAGGCCAAATGAACACTGACGATGTAGACAATAATCAAAATCAAATACGCAACAATAGAAACAAAATAACTGTGGTACTAAGTTATTTTCATGGTCTCAAAAATATGCAAATTAATAAAGGATTAGAATAAAATGAGTTCGCAATTAGACACAAACAGGATTCGGATTCGCCTCATTATCTCCAGTAGAATCACGTGAATATCCATTTCACAGTCATCGATTTTCTTTTGTGGACTTTTAGCTCTGCTAGCTACAGAAATACTTTAATTAAATGAAAAATGATTACAATCTAATACAAGTGTAATTCAGATTCATCTCATTATTTTCACTAGAATCCCTTAAATATCCATTATACAGTGATCGATTTTCTTCCAGTGTGGTCTTTTCAGCATTGCTAGCTACAGAAATGCTTTAGTTAAAAATGAAAAATCGTCATAATCCAGTAGACTGAATTTGTATGTATGGTAATTATTGCAAACGATGGATGGGTAGTGCATTCATTGCTGTTCTTCAAATCGCGTATACTAATTTCGTATTTTTTTCTTTCTCGAGATCCAAATCACGGAAAGAAGATTTAATTTCTTTCCACGATTTACAGTTCAGTTTCATAATTATAAATTCTAATTTCTGTATGGGTATACACTAAGTGATCACTGAATTATGACCACCTACCTAATACTTAGCCATAATTATGAGCATCCTTGGACTTAGGGGAGGTTCCCACGGACTGGAGATGTGCAGATGTATCCCCAATTCACAAAGGGGGATCGAAGGGTGACACAAGTAATTACAGACCAGTTAGTTTAACTTCTGTTCCGGCTAAAATAATGGAGTCACTGGTTAAAGATGCATTGCAGGATCATCTAGACAAGGCTGCAGCAATAATTCAGACACAGCATGGGTTTGTTAAGGGAAAGTTTTATCTGACAAATTTGATAAGATATTATGATGTGGTTACAAAGGAACCGAATGCAAAAAATAATTTTAATATCATATATTTGGATTTCAGGAAAGCTTTTGACACTGTTGCGCATGAAAGACTATTATACAAATTGGAGCAGAATGGTATTAAAGGTAAGTTGCTACAATGTATAAAAGGATAGTTAAGTGGGAGAAGACAGAGGGTGGTAATCAATGGGTGCTGCTCTTCGTGGACTAATGTTATTAGTGGAGTCCCACAGGGTTAAGTGTTGGGTCCACTGTTGTTTTGTATATTTATCAATGATATTGATGAAGGTATATCAGGCTTAATGTCGAAGTTTGCAGATGATACAAAGGTTGGCAGGGTTGTTAAACACAGTACTGCAACAGGATCTAGATAATTTGGGCAGATGGGCTAAGAAGTGGCAACTGAAGTTTAACCTTGACAAATGCAAAGTACTGCATATGGGTAGAAGTAACCCCCAGAGAAACGTACCAACTGTGTGGTACTACACTTAAGGTGGTAGAAAATGAAAAAGACCTGGGAGTAACTGTGCAGGCAGATATGAAGTTTTCTGAGCAATGCAGACAGGCTGCCAAGGCAGATCATGGGGTTTTGTCAATGATATATAGGAATTTTGCTAGCAGGGAAAAGGAGGTGATTATCCCTCTGTATAAGGCAATGGTCAGGCCACGCCTTGAGTACAGCGTACAGGTCTGGAGGCCTCATTTTAGGAAGGATGTAGATTTACTTGATCGTGTACAGAGAAGGGCAACAAGATTGCAACAACAAGTGCTGCAAATTGCAATGGCTGGAGACTAGGCACCTGCGCGGTGATCTGATTGAGGTGTATAAGGCCTTGAATGGGTTGAGCACGCTGAATTCTGATGGGATCCTTCCACTTGTTCAGATTACGAACCTAAGGGGGCATAAATTCAAATTAAGAAAAAACAGATGTAGAATAGATGTGCGGAAATTTTAGCCAGCGGGTGGTTAATTGCTGGAACAAACTTCCATCTGTCGTTGTGGATCTTGATAGGTTGAATAAATTTACAGGAGGAACTGGACAGGCATTTGGAGGGAATGGTGTGATTTTTTTTTTTTTTTGGCGGATGCGGCTCTCGAATACCCCACCAGTTCAGCCGTTTTGGAAATCGATGCACCAGCTCGTCGAGCTCCCACAATCTGTCCTTTTTCAAAGTCTGATAAATCCTTCCTTTTACTCATACACATGCTTTCTTGCATCACATGCCACTACTACTACTACTACTTCGTAGGTCCTCCTTTTACCCTCAGTACAGCAACTATCCGACGTGGCATTGATTCAACAAGATGTCGGAAGCGTTCGGGAGGTATGGCCAACCAAGCTGTGTAATGCGGTCAGCAATACAGGTATGGAGGTGAATGGTATATCCAGACAACTGATATGCCTTTCCATAGTGTTCCACAAGTGCTCTATGGAATTTATATTGGGAAGTTCGGAGGCCAGTCGATATGCTGGAAGTCAGAACTGTGTTCCTCAAACCATTCCTGCACAACAAGGTTGTTCCACATGCACCGGGGGTCCAAGTTCCTGCCAGTGAAACATGCCTCGCACCATACAACCGCCTCCACCGGCCTGCACTTTTGATTCCATGCATGATGGATCAAGAGCCTCATGTTGTTGATGCCAAATCCGTGGTTGGTCGTGTACGGATTTGGCCTCATGTTGTTGATGCCAAATCCGTACACGACCATCCACGGTGCGGAGTAAATAACGTGACTTATCCGACCAGCACACCTTCTTCCAGTTTTCTAACGTCCAGCTTGCATGCTCTTTGCACCAGGCGAATCTTTTACGCCGATGAACCTTGGTTAGGAGAGGATCCATAGGGGTCGTCTGCTAGTATAGCCCATACGTGCGAGCGTGTGATGGCAGATATTGTTCCGGGTTGGCCCATGTTGTATTGGGTAGTCAACTTTTGAACAGTGCTGCGCCTGTTCGCCTATACGAGTCGTCGGACCCGGAGCTGACCTCTAACTTCAAACTTTCGCTGACCTTTGCAATTTTGCCGTCGGGTAATTGTTTGACCATTTTGACGCCAGTCCTGGTACACTTTAACTACGGCGGCTCTCGAATACCCCACCAGTTCAGCCGTTTGGGAAATCGAGGCACCAGCTCGTCGAGCTCCCACAATCTGTCCTTTTTCAAAGTCCGATAAATCTTTCCTTTTACCCATCACGCTCGGAATTTTACTATTTACTGAACCACTGACACCTTATCTATGCTACGTAGGTCGACTAACTGCGCACTCTCGTATCTCACGTGGTCAATGGGTCGCGTTCACTTTTCATAAGGGTGGTCATAATTCAGTGATTACTCAGTGTAGATCTTAGAAATGTTTAAAAAAATTCTCGTTTTTATTGAGAGATCATAACATGATCCAATACAGTATAATGACTACTGTATTTCAAAACTTAACAATGTAGAGATTACTTCCCCCAACGAGGGGAAGTAATCTCTACATTCAAGTGGCCATCCCAGGAAGGGTCTATTGTACAGTGGGCCATAAATGTGCAGTTTAAAACCCTTACGAGGACACAAAAATCCAAGTTTTACTTCTAACCTAACAAGCAGTTTGTGAACTAAAAACGAATCTAATTCATACTTCTCTTATACTGAAACTCCTAGAACTCGGGCAAAAAAAGAGAAGGAAAGCAAGTGCATCGTGTCAATTTTAGAACAGCTTCATTAAATGAAGGCTGCATTTGTAATCATATCAGTCATTGTTAGTTACATAACCGTAGTCCTCCATGACAGTATAATGGATTCGTCACTTGTCATTCGATTTGAGAAGTCTACATTCGTATTCCGTCGGAGTAGAAGAATTCTTAAAGGCTTCTTCAGTCGAGACTGTAGTTAAACGATCTTAGGCGGAGGGAATAAGGTTCTCCCTTGAGTTATTTAGGATTTTTTCGCCAGTAGGACACGTGCATTGGCCGATGAACACAGATTTCCACATAACACGCACAGCGCTCGCTTCAGCTGTACTATAAAGCCGTCTTCCTTCCGATCGTGACATATGCTGCAGGTGCTTGGTTCCACCGAGCTAGATTGGTAAATATGATAGGCAAATTAGGCTCTATACAATGGACAATGCTTCTGGCTACCCATAGGGTATGCAGGACAATATAAAATAAATAAATTTTCTGTTTATACTCCGGCACGACAACCAAGTCAGTAGAGTTTACAATAAATCGTCAATACAAATATTTATCGTATTCAGTAGTCACGGGCTTGAACCCCGGTCCACTCAAGGAACGCGTGCTATGCACTCTCGCTCCTGACCGCTGGGCTACGTCAGGCCTCCACTGCTGCTATCCAGGTCTTAGCTGGGACCCTTCCACTGGACCTGTATGTAACCTTCCGTGGCCTGACCTTTAGAATCAACAAGAAAATTCCAACCAAGATCTTGGACATTGAGCTAAACCTGAACACTGACCCTAAGGCAGAGAAAACACGCTGTTATAATGAGATGATAAACATCTGGCAGACAAGATGGGACACTTCCACCAAGGGAGCAGTTACAAGGAGATTCTTGCTGGATGTGATTTTCCCCTCCTCTAAGTCAGCACAGAAGTGGCTCTCTCTAACTCTTGAGACATCATTCCTAGTCACTGGGCATGGCTCATTGAACGAGAAGCTCTTACAACTAGGCCTAATACCCATAGACGTTTGCTACTGTGGGGCCAAGGAGAATTGGTTCCACCTTCTCTTCGAGTGCGCTCTCTACGAGGACCTGAGGCAAAACCTAGCAAATACTATCCCTCTCACTGAAAACCAACTGGACATTCTGTTACAGACACCACAGAACCATGCTGCCTTCCAGAACTTCTCGACTCAAGTATTCACGCGCAGGAAAGCCTCCTACAGAATAACGCAGGCTACGAATGGGGATCCCCAGACAGCAGCTTAAAAATTTTATTTTGCTAATCTAAAATTTTTAATTATCTTTATTTGTTTTATTTTATTAATTTATTTTTTATTTATTTAATTTTTTTTAATTTTATTTTTAATTTATTTTATTTGTTATTATTATTTTTTCTCATTTTCTCTTCGCGCTCTGCCTAGCGTAATCCCCCCCATTCCGCCCACCACTCTCCACTAGTATAGCTTCTCTCTCTCTTTCTTTCTTTCTTTTTTTTTCTCACTTCCTCTGGAATGGGCCCCCAGAGGAACCTGGCCCACCTTTTGACAACATCAGGTGAGCCAGAGTCTCTTTTGAGACGGTATGTGTTTTACTGGGACTGGCCCACCTTCCCGTGGTGTGGACTAGTACCCAGAATCATCTGTCTAGGTGACAGATGGGTCTGGGTAGCAAAGAGGCCAGAACAGAACACACATATAATACACATAAACTTACGTCACACACATATCTGGCCCATTTGTACTGTTCTTCACAGAGATACGAGGCGGAGTTGAACAGACGTTCTAGGAGCCGCCCTTTACAAAAACACATGTCCATATGTCCACACATAATACGCACAAGCAATAAAGCCCAAGATGCTAATGTTTCCTAAGACCAACAACAACCTAAACAGTAGTTAGTTATGTTTATAAACTACAGTATTTTGACTCAGCTTCGAGAAGCTTAGATTAAAATAATAATAATATAAAACGCTTCATTTTTAGATTCTTTCTCCCGATTTATTTTATTGAATCAGAGGCGGACTGGCCCAAGCAACTGAGCGGCTACCTCCTCCAGAGAACAACACCAAATTTGAGTCCTTGGCTAATAATCATGACATGATACGTGATTCAAGTGGGATCAAAAATTGCTGGTAGCTGTCCGGGACAGAAGCCTCACAGTCTGACCCTGCGCAGAATGCTGATAGACTCGAGACTGAAAAGTACGTGCGTTATCGGGCATGTCAAACATACAATACCAAACCTACAAACGTACTTTTGACATAGCACAGTATACGAAATTTCTCACATATTACAAGACAGTATTTATAAAGAAGTGTTATGCATAGAGTTTCCATCCATCCAGTTTTGAGAGAGTCCTAATTTACAAATGCAAGTTAAGGCTTTAATTTTTTTTTTTTTTTTTTTTTATAAGATGATGAATTCTGTTAATTTTATTAAATTAACAGAATTCATTCTCTCATTTCCATAAACCAGAGCCATTGGAACTTAATCTACGGGAACATTTACATTTTCATTTTTAAATTAAAAATTACTGATATAGTTTTTTTTTTTTTTTTTACCCCGGGGGTGCGGATTAAAAGGCTTGTTCCGATTTTCATTTACATATTGGCATCACAAGATACTTCAATGTGACATAAATAAAACGTAAATATGACGTCACCCTGCCAGTCAGCGCCCCACAGTTCGGCTGTCTCCCAATTTCGAAATTTGAAATCATGATACCTAGTTATGCATAATCTTTAGTTGTAATAGTAGTAGAAGAGGCATGTGATTCAAGAAAGCAAGCTTACGTAACATCAGCGAAAAAAAAAAAAAAAAAAAAACCCATTTCCCACATCCACTCCCTCTAAAAGTTTGTCCAGTTCCTCATTGAATTTAACAACTGTCTTTCCTCAAATTGAATTTATGCCCCCTCAGGCTCGTAATCTGAGCAAGAGAAAGAATCCCATCAGAATTGAGCCTGCTCAATTCCAATGGGATGAGGCCTCCAGACCTGTACGCAGTACTGAAGGCGTGGCCTGACCATTGCCTTATACAAAAGATAGTCGCCTCCTTTTCCCTACTAGCAAAATTCCTATATATCATTGACAACACCCGATGACCTGCTCTGCCAGCCTGTTTGCACTGCTCAGAAACTTCATATCTGACTGCACAATTACTCCCAGGTCGTTTTCATTTTCTACCACCTAAGTGTAGTACCACTCAGTTGGTACGTTTCTCTGGGGTTACTGCTAACCACATGCAGTACTTTGCATTTGTCAATGTTAAACTTCAATTACCACTTCTCAGCCCATCTGCCCAACTTTTCTAGATGCTGTTGCAGTAGCACACTGCCATCATTAACAACCCTGGCAACCTTAGTATCATCTGCAAACTTGGATATTAAGCCTGATATACCTTCATCAATATCATTGATAAATACACAAAACAACAGTGGGCCCAATACCGAACCCTACCGGACTCCACTAAATAACATTAGCCCACGAAGAGCAGCATCCATTGATTACCATTCTCTGTCTTCTCCCACTCAACCACGCTTTTATTCATTGTAGCAACTTTACTTTTAATACACTGCTCCAATTTGTACAGTATGAAAAGTTGTACAATGTAATTACCCATTTTTAGTTTGTGATCAATATGATATGGAGGAAATACAGTAGGCATAATGTTGTTTAAATATTGTAAAATAAAAGTATGATTCTCTTATATTAGAGAATTTTAATTTTCCAATTTGATACAAGCCCACAAATATTTGATAAACTGTGTGCCCACCTGTTTTGCATTTTTTTTTTTTTTTTGTATTTTTGCATTTTGTATTCCAATACATATATATTTTTTTATTTTATTTTACTTTTTGAAACTTTGATGTTATTATTTATGCATTTATTTATTGGTAACAAACTTCTTTTAATGAATAACTTTCATTTAATTAAGCTAATTTTCCGAACACAAGGAAAGAAGTTTTATTTGACTTGCCACTGTATTTCGTTATTCACGAATCTAAGAAGGGTAATTTTGTTGTTTACATTTAAAATTTATAATGCTTCTTTATGAATTCTAATGTACTGAACAACGAAAGAGCATTTCTTGGATACACCAAAAACAAATAATTTACACGCTAAACTCTTAAATTATCCAATTTTATACAATTTCGAATTAAAAATATTATACAATATTTACATTTATAAGAGTTTCAAAATATTTAAATACTAAGCAAACCTGTTACAACTTCCGAAGAGAAATAACTATTAATTCTTTTCATTTCATCGTATGCTTGTTCTAATATGATTTCCATCATGAATTTTATATTGTGGACAGCGCCAAAGTAGAATAATAATGTATATCAAAGAGCTATAATTTATTAAAATAAATGAAAAGATTTAAATGGTTAAAGAGAAACAAATATATACACTTGAAATAATGGAAATTTGGATAAATCAAACGAAAATAACAAACAAACAAACAAAAATCAACAGACCCTTTTAATGTTCCCTTGAAATAAATACTTCCCTCTCCTGTACTTAAAATTTGTCTATTTTGGTAATTTGTTATTATTAAACACTATATAGAGTGGGTAATCTGCGCGGATAGCACAGTGGTATCGTCATCGTCATCCCCACATCGAGTGGAAAAGGCCGGGTTCAACTGGGTGTTGAACCCGGCCTTTTCTGGCCGGGGGGCGTTTTCGGCCAGAAAACTGGGGGGTTTCGTGCAGTAAAACAGGCAAATAGATCAGAGAACACAATACACGCGGGTAGTTAAAATTAAATTTTCGTATGACCCTACTAAAATAGTAAGATAGTTTACATAGAATGGGTTACAAAGCTCGTGCAGCTGCTTGTTAGCCAAAGCTGTCGCCCAGAAAGGACATTCACTGTTGATCCCATAGCAGAAACCGAAAACACTCGACTTTATAGCAGTGGTAGAACGTGGTGAAGTGGGGAATAGCACTGCACAGTCCAGGCACCAGATGGACTTGGGCAGGGCGTTTGCTTAAAGAATGGTTTCACTCAGGTTGTACCAGTGGCGATCACAGGAAGAGGCTATAGCCCCTATGATCAAAATAATGTGCATTTTTTACTGTTATATGATGATTAAAGCTTAATGGTGTTCTGAACACTTTAGCCCCCTTTAGAAAATCCTGTGACTGCCAGTGGCAGTCTCACATATGGGCTATAGTCCCCATGATAAAAGCAATGAGGATTTTATTTTTTATATTATTATAAAAAATAAAATTATAATTATTATTTGTGGTATAGTTTAGGGCTAAAGCCTCGGTTTACGTAAATAGTTTAACTAATAGTTTAACTATTAGTTTAACTATTAGTTAAACTAATAGTTAAACTATTAGTTAAACTAATATGTTGTTGCAATGATGCTCCCTGAGCATCATTACAACACCAGGATACCTGCCCGCCTACTGCTGAGGAGCCAATAAGCTCCGAAACAGTGCCGTATGGGTGATGGTATCCGCTGAAAATAAGTAACAATAGTCTTCTCCTGTGGTGAAGTGTTACTTATTCGAGGTAGTACAATATCATGGCAACTCATTGTGAAGATATTCACAATATGAGATATACTTAATGATGCCAATTTATGACTACTTATGTAGTTGACTTATGTACAGAAATGATGCAAATGCACTAACTTGTACATTATTATTATTATTTGTTTATTGCTAAGGATGGTACAACAGCCTCCGTAGCCGAGTGGTCAGGAGCGGGAGTGCAGTAGTACGCGCTCTTTGAGTAGACCGGGGTTCAAGCTCCTGACTGCTAAATATGGTCGATCTGCCAACCCGCACTGGACCAGCGTGGCCGATTATGGTCCATTTCCCTGAGTATGAATTGTTGAGTGTTAAGTGTATTGATGTCTAACGGCACCAGGGGTTTCCCCCATCTCCGCGTTGCTTTCATTGTAGGTATACCAGTTCACTGGGAAGGCCAGAGCTTTAATAGTGCGTGGATTTTGTATATGTGTAGTGTTGTGTATCGTTGTTCATCTGGCCGTTTAGCCGCTGGACCCCTACTGAGGCCCAACGTTGCCCACACTTGGCCTCGTGGAGGCAGACCAGGTACAAAATGAAATTTTACTCTGGCAGGCCCTGCCACCTAGTTTCTTGAGATTTCAGTGACTAGGGCCTAAAAAAAAAAAAAAAAAAAAAAAAACTCGGCAGGGGTGAGCGTTGGAATTAGAAAAGCCAATTGAGGTGTATGCGGTTTAATTTGGACGAGGTTAAGTTTTTGCAGTTTGTGTTGGGTTATACACTGGTGTATTAGGCAGAGTAGGGGGGGAGACTGCAGGCTGGGTGGAAAAGACAGAAGTATGGGGACGATAGAGAAGGCGACCGACCCCAGGATTTTCAGTGAGGCAGGCCCAAGCCCCACCAGGAGAAGAATCAGGGTTGGCAGGGGTGGAGAGGAGACAAGACCGTCTCCTCCTCCCCACCAGGGGAAGGGGAGTAAAGGTACCAGGCAAGGGAGCCCGGTACAGATCGCCATCAGGCATTGACAGTTGTGAGCACATGGGGGTCCAAGCGATCTGAACCGGATCTTCTTTGGTGATCTTTTCAATGTAGGAGTCAAATCCCAATCGCAGGATCATACATAAGCAGTCTTGTCCTATGGTTGGTCATGTAATCTGTTCAGGTCGCCTATTGTGCATGTTATGAGGATGCAGCATTGGGTCCTGGTGATATCATTTTCTTAGTTCGTGCGTTGGTCATTTGGTTTAGTCATCCGGTTAGTGGTCCAGTGCAAATAATTTGTAGCCAGTTCATATCAAGTCCTGTGTCAGTTTGTCTCTGGTTCAGACGTAGGTCTTCGTGGTTGTCAGTTCCCTCGTGAACAAGGCTAAATGATGGTCATGTTCGTGGTTGTGGGTTATTTAGTACAGTTTTCTTGTGTATTCTGGTTTTCTCTAGTCCTGGTTTTGGGATTCATCATCAGCTTCTGGGTGCTGCATGGTGGTTTGCTATAAGTGCTCGCCTTCTAGCAAAGAGTTTCTGTGCAAAAATGGTAAGGGCTTTGTATTCTTGTTCCGAGTCGAGAAGATGCTGTTCCATGTTCTGCGGGAAGTATGTGATAGCAGTGGTGAGCCTGCATCGCAGGTCCTCATACTGGTTGCAGTCATACATGAGATGTTGCCATGTCTCCTCGTGGCCACAGAGGCAACGGGGATCCTCAGTGATTCGGAAGCTAGATAGTTTTGCATTAAATGGCCCGTGCCCCGTGAGCAGAAAGGTGACTTGGAGCCCCGTTGGAACCAACTGGGGAGTTTTGGGAAAAACTCTGTTTACGCTAGGGAGGAACTTCTTGGTGATTTCCCCCTTAGTGGATTCTGTCCACCGATCCTGCCATTTCTGTCGGAGGTGGTCGAGCAGTCTGGTTTTTTCAAGCTTCCTGTTGTTGGCGAGATCCAACGTGAAATTCAGGATAGTACACGGTATTTCTTTTGCCCTATTATATGTCAGGGCGCATCTGATGATTTCCAAGTCCAGCGGGAGGACTCCAGCCAGAACCTGGCGTGCGTGCGTGCTGACTGTGGAGACAGCTCGTGTGATTGTCAGAATTATTGCCCGCTGGATGCTGTCCAAGGTTCTTCTATTTACCACTGTGGTTATCTTTTTTTGTACCAAACTGGTGAAGCATATGTGATGACCAGGATGATGGTAGATTTGTAGTGGAGGGACAGGGTCCGCTTGTTTAGCCCCCAGTTCCTCCTGGTCACTCTTGCGACCAATGCAGAATATTTCCGTATCTTTTGTTTAATGTACTTTAGATGGGGCTGAAAAGACAGATTTTTGTCAATGATGATTCCGAGATATTCGATTTCTGTAGCATGTTTTATTGTGGTGCCTTGGATTTTCACTTGCGGTGGTCTGGCAAGGTCGAGTCTGCCCTTCAGCATGAATTGTTGAGGCTTCCATCCTGCAGTGGGTTGATAATGGCTGCAGTTTTTTTTTTTTTTTTAAGAATGATAAAATAACAGCACCGCCAATTCCAACATTTAAGTTTGGCGGTGATGTGATGTCATAGGCCTGTTATTATGAATTTTGAACTTGATACACTGGATGCCATCGAAGAATTCGAAACAATTCTGCCTTATCTGCATTGTGAAAAATTCTCTGGAGAGAGACCATATTTGTATCATCACGGTAATGTTCCATATCACAAAATGTGATCAGTACAGCAGTGGTTTTGAGAGGAATAATGTGGTGAACCTGCAATTTCCAAACTGAAAAACACATCTGAATCCAGTTGAAGATCTTAAGGATTTCTGGAACAACGATTAAGACTCAATAAGAACGTCCTAATCCAAGCAAAAACACATCTGAATCCAGTTGAAGATCTTAAGGATTTCTGGAACAACGATTGAGACTCAATAAGAACGTCCTAATCCAAGCAGAGAACAAGCCGAAACCTTATTTAAATAGCGGAGCAAGATTTCAATCTCCACATGCCAAAATCATTAGGTGCTTGAGGGGCAGAGCAGATGAAATGCATTCGACTGAAAACGAGAGCCCCTAAATCCAAGCAAAGAGAATTCCTCCTTGATGTCTTTTCTCCAACATTAATTCTCGCAGCCAGGTTCCGTGAACTTTAGGACCAGCGCTGCATGTCATGAAAATTTTTTCCAATCAAGTGTTTTTTTTTTCATTTAATGTCCCAGTTCATGTTAGAGGATAATTTAGTTTTCCAGCAGCTTGAACATATTGTTTAATAGTTTCCGCATGATGAGTCTTTAAAAATCACAAAAAGCTTCAATTAATCGAGACAGCCAGACAGACTTCAATTAATCGACAAATCTTGTTGTCACGTTCCTAGTGACAACAAGATTTGTCGCTAGGAACGTCTCAGGACATGTGAGTATATGTTGTGGCTTAGGTTGGGCGACTCCTGACTTTAGTTTAACTTCGCCACGTACGCTGTGAAGAAACGTAACTCTGTAAATTGGCCAGTATTGAGTATGGTGTTATGTTTGCGAGGTATGTGCCTTGTGATGTTTTGTTGTTACTGGCCATTTATTACCCCAGAGTAACCGCGAGGAGGGTTGCTCCACAGTACTCATCCACCCAACGAGAATGTGGGCCACAACAATGTACGTGCCCTTTCGTGATAATGACAAGAGAAGAATCCCTCATCCACTGAGGAGGTGCAGTTCCAGTGAATGCTGCCAGATCCAGTACCACTGAAAGCTCAATCCAGTGGTGCCATAAATAAATATAAAATAATTTAAATTAATTATTAAAAGTGAACAATAATAATTAAAAAATCCAGTCCCCGGAAACTACCGCCACGAACAGTATTGTTGTACAGTACCTTATTGGTAATGGGCTTCTAAGTTTTCACCAAGAAGCCCATTACCAATATGCACACTGAGCTTCTAGGTGAAAACCTAGTAGTGGCTGAATCCAGGCGCTAGCTCTCACGGACGGAAAAATGAACACATTAATTTCATTTTTAGGGAGTATGGGTGACATAACGAGTATTCAAACCTTTTCATATTTGGGGAGTGAAGTGGCATTTTCTTGTTTACTTCTAGATACTTAAAAGTCTTCACGCGATCTTGTCACGCTCTTGATAGGAACAGGTTTAATATGAGATCATTAGTATAAGTTGAAGCATACATTGCCCCCTACCATTAATATCCGGACACCCCTCCATGGATGGCGAAACAGGTCCTATGCATGCAACACGTCACAGAACTTGCTAAAAATATGCACACTGGGCTTCGAACAGACAATTGCAAAAGTGGGCATGCAAGATGACACGTTCAACAGAATTCACAGACTTCCAACGTGGAATGTAGTAGAATGCCATAGTAGAAACGTACCAACTGTGTGGTACTACACTTAAGATGGTATAAAATGAAAAAGACCTGGGAGTAATTGTGCAGTCAGATATGAAGTTTTCTGAGCAATGCAGACAGGTGCCAGGGCAGGTCATGGGGTTTTGTCAATGATATATAGGAATTTTGCTAGCAGGGAAATGGAGGTGATTGTCCCTCTGTATAAGGCAATGGTCAGGCCACGCCTTGAGTACTGCGTACAGGTCTGGAGGCCTCATTTTAGGAAGGATGTAGATTTGCTTGAGCGTGTACAGAGAAGGGCAACAAGATTGGTGAGGGGAATGAAGGGATCCTCTTACCAAGAGAGGCTTAAGTTCTGCAAATTGCAGTGGCTGGCGACTGCAAATTGCAGAATTCAAGGCCTTATACACCTCAATCAGATCACTTGCGCGGTGATCTGATTGAGGTGTATAAGGCCTTGAATGGGTTGAGCACGCTGAATTCTGATGGGATCCTTCCACTTGTTAAGATTACGAACCTAAGGGAGGGGGAATAAATTCAAATTAAGAAAAGACAGATGTAGAATAGATGTGCGGAAATTTGCCTTTAGCCAGCGGCTGGTCAATTGCTGGAACAAACTTCCATCTCTCGTTGTGGAAGTTGATAGGTTAAATAAATTTAAGGAGGAACTGGACAGGCATTTGGAGGGAATGATGTGATATATATATATATATATATATATATATATTTTTTTTTTTTTTTTTGGCTGATGCTGCATAAGCTCATACATTTGTTTTCTTGCATCACATGCCACTACTACTACTACTACGTATCTCCATGCCATACTGCTTGGGTTGTAACAGAGTCATTTCAGGACATGGGTGTGGAAAAGTTGGATTTGCCAGCCCAGAGTACTGATCTGAACCCTATCGAGCATCTTTGGGATGTATTGGATCGTCGGGTAAGTGCACATGGAGATCGCCCAAATAACAAGGCCGAGCTGGTGACTGCGTTAAAGGCCGAGTGGAGGAATATATCACCTGAAATTTATAAAGAGCTGCATGAGAGTATGCTGTGAAGCTTGAAGGCTGCCATAAAACAAAGGTTTCAGCACAAAATATTAAATGACACAATAAAAGCTCTTTTTTTTTGTCTAGGGCAGTGAAGAATGCAATATGCAATGAATGTTTTCTTATCTTGTACTATAAAATATGCTTTCAGTACGAGTAGTAATTCCGTAATACATTACTGTTTGCTGATGCGATGTCAAAATATGTTATGTTAGTTTCTGATCTGTTGTTAACGAATCCAGAAAAGACGTTTGGGAGATTGGTTGTGGTGCATCTTGATGAAGTAAAAATGTAAGTGTGCTAGTTAATGGGCGAAACAATGCTCTGCGATTGATAGGTATATTAATTTCTCGAATACTTTGAGCAGGGGGCCATCCGATGGGAATGTGCCTAAAATCCTTAACTATGGTGTTTGTTTTTGGATCTGGTTTGGCAAAGCAGTTCTTCCAAATTGAAGGAATGGCGCCAGTTTTGGCTCCAACAAACGTTGAATTTTTTTTTATTTTTAATCATAGTACGCAGACTGTATAGGCACTGAAAATTTTAACAATAATAATAGAAAGCCATGCTGGCAACACCTGATGTATGACTGTCCATTATACGGCGACCTACGATGCATCTATGCATCTTCGTTACTAGGATAACATAGCTACCAAGAAACCAAGAGAACCTGTTAGACTCTGAACAGGATTACGAAGCATTCACATGCTTCGCGCAAAACCTCTTCACACGATGAAAAACCCAGCAAGTAGCGAACAGAGGAAATAATATCAACGACAATCAATTGTGAAAAGTTCCTACTCCTAAGATTGCCTTAGCCTCATGGCAACAAACTCTCTTCTTTTTTTTTTTTAATTTTATTTTTCTCTCTCTCTCTCTCTCTCTCTCTCTTTTTTTTGTAACTTGGTCTCCACCCAGGAAGCTTAGGCGATCCTGGCAGCGACCAGCCAGAGAAGCAATTTGTACTGTACAACCTGGCTCACCTCCTAGTGGTGTGTACGGGTAACGTGGGGTCCCAACAGGGGCCCGCGGCTAAGAAGCCAGAAGAACAACATAACCCGACATAAACTCACACTCCACATACTTCTGGCATTTACAGAGTACTGTTATCCTTACAAGAGTACTAAAGGCGCAGTTGTGGGAAACCACGCGTGGCGCCTCACCCCCAAACACTAAGTTGATTTGTTGGACAAATCCTTTATTGTTTTAATGATTTTGTCCCTGAGAGATATTTACTCTAGAAATTCCTCCTGTCGATGATTGGAAGAATTTCCAGTCGTCTTCAACCGGGGATAGAAGTTAGGAAGAGGAAGCAGGGTTTTTCAGCCGGCACAACATGCAGATCAGCCCGTGAACACACAGTTTTACTTATAATCGTCTATAATCCTCGCAGAAGTCGCTGAGGGACTTACAACCCAACAACAATCAATGACGAAACTACTATATCGCCATGTCTGCCCAGGGCCGACCCCAAAATTTGCGGGACCCTGTTCACGAGTTACTTGCGGGGGCCCTGTGTAAAAATAAATACAGGTTATTTTTGTAACAGCGATTTTTAATTTTTTTATTTTTTAAAATTTTACAGTATTCAAATTTTACGGCTCTTGTAGTAGCGATAATATGGGTAACTAGATAAGACGGCGGTAGGCTCGTTGACAGAAATGCGGATGATATTATTATTTAGACCATTTTAACGCGGGGACCTGTTCGACAGAACCGGTTGAACATGCTTATGGCCGGTGCTGTCTGCCAGAGCAGAGGGGGAGGAGGAGGTTAAGAGAATCCCGTTGGTTGATTTAGCATTTAATATAGTTATTAAAGAGTAGAAGGGGGAGATCCCCTTGCCTCTGTTTCTCACCCTCACATAGTAGTAGTAGTAGTAGTAGTGGCACATGATGCAAGAAAACAAGTGTAGGAGCTTATGCAGCATCAGCCAAAAAAAAAAAAAAAATCACACCATTCCCTCCAAATGCCTGTCCAGTTCCTCCTTAAATTTATTTAACCTATCAACTTCTACAACGACAGATGGAAGTTTGTTCCAGCAATTAACCACCCGCTGGCTAAAGGCAAATTTCCGCACATCTATTCTACATCTGTCCTTTCTTAATTTGAACTTATGTCCCCGTAGGTTGGTAATCTGAACAAGTGGAAGGATCCCATCAGAATTCAGCGTGCTCAACCCATTCAAGGCCTTATAGACCTCAATCAGATCACCGCGCAGGTGCCTAGTCTCCAGCCACTGCAATTTGTAGAACTTAAGCCTCTCTTGGTAAGAGAATCCCTTCATTCGCCTCACCAATCGTGTTGCTCTTCTCTGTACACGCTCAAGCAAATCTACATCCTTCCTAAAATGAGGCCTCCAGACCTGTACGCAGTACTCAAGGCGTGGCCTGACCATTGCCTTATACAGAGGGACAATCACCTCCTTTTCCCTGCTAGCAAAATTCCTATATATCATTGACAAAACCCCATGACCCGCCCTAGCAGCCTGTCTGCACTGCTCAGAAAACTTCATATCTGACTGCACAATTACTCCCAGGTCTTTTTCATTTTCTACCACCTTAAGTGTAGTACCACACAGTTGGTACGTTTCTCTGGGGTTACTTCTACCCATATGCAGTACTTTGCATTTGTCAAGGTTGAACTTCAGTTGCCACTTCTTAGCCCATCTGCCCAATTTATCTAGATCCTGTTGCAGTAGCACACTGCCATTACTGTCATTAACAACCCTGCCAACCTTTGTGTCATCTGCAAACTTCGACATTAAGCCTGATATACCTTCATCAATATCATTGATAAATACACAAAACAACAGTGGACCCAACACCGAACCCTGTGGGACTCCACTAATAACATTAGTCCACGAAGAGTAGCACCCATTGATTACCACCCTCTGTCTTCTCCCACTTAACCATCCTTTTATCCATTGTAGCAACTTACCCTTAATACCATTCTGCTCCAATTTGTACAGTAGTCTTCCATGCGCAACAGTGTCAAAAGCTTTCCTGAAATCCAAGTATATGATATCAAAATTATTTTTTGCATCCAGTTCCTTTGTGACCACATCATAATAACCAATCAAATTTGTCAGACAAGACTTTCCCTTAACAAACCCATGCTGTGTTTGAATTATTGCTGCAGTCTTGTCTAGATGATCCTGCAATGCATCTTTAACCAGCGACTCCATTATTTTACCCGGAACAGAAGTTAAACTAACTGGTCTGTAATTACTCGTGTCACCCTTCGATCCACCTTTGTGAATTGGGGACACATTTGCACATCTCCAGTCCGTGGGAACCTCCCCTGAGTCCAAGGATGCTCTCATAATTATGGCTAAGGGTTTGCTTAGTTGCTTTGCCGCCTCCTTTAAAATAACTGGATAGATCCCATCCACCCCTGGTGCCTTTTTTATGTTTAACTTCAACAATTTCTCCTCCACTTTGCTCTCAGTTATTACAAAATCATTAAGCACACTGCCACAATTTGATAACCTTCTTCCATTTTCAAATTGTAATAATTCCTCACGTGTGAATGTAGATGCAAAATACTCATTCAGTTTGTTTGCTATCTGAGCAGGATCATCAACAGTCGAACCATCGATGTCAAGTGGACCAATCATATTCATCCCCTTCCTTTTAGAGTTTATATAAGTAAAGAAATCCTTGCTGTTTTTCTTAGCATCTTTTGCCAAAGATTTCTCGTAATCCGCCTTCGCCTGCCGAACCTCCTTTGTGACCTGATTACAGACTAGCTTATATCTGCCACAGGCTTCTGCGTCACCTGATAATTTATATGCATCCCATGCATTTTTCTTCTCTGTCACGAGTCTCATTAGTTCATTTGATAACCATTTAGGCCTAAACCTTGAACGATATTTCTTAATCGGTATATAAAGTCTAGTAGCTTCCACGATTAATTCTTTGAATGCTTCCCACTTAGAATTTACTGTTTGTAACATCGTCAGTTGATCCCACTGTACAGAACTTAAAAACTGTCTGAGACCACTGTACTCCCCTTTACGGAAGCAAAAACCCTTTCCTTTACCCCTGACGGTAGTTACCTCTTTGAGTAAATCCCACTTCAGCACACTGTGATCACTGCCACCTAGTGGTTCCTTTATCTGCAAATTCTTAATACACGAATGATCACTGCTGATAACCAGATGAAGAGTGTTACTTTCTCTGGTTGCCTCTCGAACATGCTGCTGCAGAAAACAATCATCCAATAACTCCACATTCTTGATGATTACGTATTTTAAGTGACAGTCGTTTTTCAGTTTTCTTTTGAGTCTGTCCGAAACATATATAAAACCTGAGAAACCTTCGTTTACTTTTAAATTCTCCGGATTCGCAATTATTCTCAAATTTTTAAATAACATTACGTTGCCTTTTGTTGTCTTTAGATACATTAATCTGCTTTGTATTTATAGAGTTACTATGAGACATTCTTCCTGTTGCTGGTTTCGATCTACCTTATGTACATTTATTTAAACTCCATCACTTGTTTCTACTGAAACTTGTTGGATTCAGTTGTGTTGTTTGGAACACATGTCGAGGTCTTGTATTGGAAGTGACGTTTGCGTTGCTATGATACATAGTTCGTTTCTTCTCCGTTTGTGGCGCTGTTTGCAGTATTTTTTGTAGAGTATGGAAAATAATGACATGACAATGCTGGACATCGGTATTAGTGTTAGCGTTGTAGCGTGTAGTAGGCATTGTATTTGTCAACTGTTAATGAGCTTGTTTTGAAAGGTCTATGTTAATTAATCAACATAGTAATAATGATTAGCTAACCATTCTCGAGAATTATATAATGCCATTAATAAACAATTCAGTGTAATTTACATCTTTCTCTAGGAAGATCGAAGACAATATGAATTTGCACGTTTGTCGTGTTTTAAAACACGTAGAAGCATTTCTACTTGTGGTGAGTTAAATTAGCATATATATAATAGTAAGCTGATAATTTGTCGAAAAGTAAAATTTTGAGCAATTTCTTTGGATATTGAAGCTTTCAGCGAAATATGCTTTAGTTGCCATGCCACACGTGGGGGGGGGGGGGGGTTAACAGTTGATAGAGCACGTGGTTGGGAGATTGACTAGAATTTGTTTCTGGTTTTAAGAGCCGTTATTTAATCCGAATTTCGTTCGGGAATACTGGGCGAGGTCCCACGTTGGGTGGAAATTAGCCCAGAGAAATGTTTTCATGATAAAATTAGACCAGAGGCAGCAAAACTTTTCTATATCAAAGCCAAGCACAGATTATGAAATGTGAAATGTTTTTTAAAATATTTTTAGAGATATGAAACACTTATTTGAACATGTAATGTAGAATGTGCAGTTGTAAAAACTCCTTTGAAATGTTTCAAGCTAGCTTATGTGGTTCCATGAATTCGTTAAAGAAAAGTCCTTCCATAAGGGATGGTTGTGATAATAAGCAGACAAGTAATTTTATGCCTAAAGTACATGTATATATGGCATTAATGGCAGCCATAATAATGGAACCGTTTGTCAATATACCGGCCCTCCAGTGCTAGCTTCATATATGCAGCATATATAGGTTAGACGATAGAGGGGAACAGAACAGACATTCTAACCTATATATCCATTATGGTTATTGGGTTCCTACTGCCAATATATGCAGTGTCCCTAGACCATTATCCTTATTACTATATGTTAATATTCCTCATCAAACTCTTATAAATACAGTATATATATATATATATATATATATATATATATATATATATATATATATATATCTTTCAACCCATCTGAGGGAGAGGTTGAAAGATATTTCCTTTATTTTATTAGGAAGCCACCTTGGCTATTCAGATCATATGCAGTGGAGGATTGTTTGCTCCAGTGTTGGAGCAGCTAGTGAAGATTTGTCCTGGCCATTAATAGAATTCAGTGGTTCATTATGGTATTGGTTAGCCCATAGCTCCACGTTTAATTTTTTCTTCCAGATTTTTAAGAAAATGTTTTCTGATTTGACATGATAATCACTTGTGATATATCAAAAATTTGTGCCAGATTTCCAGCCAGTGAGAAATTTAGAATTTTTTTTGTCCAGTGAAAACATTTTTCAGTGTCAGAAATTATTGCTGAGAAGCACTGCAGCTGATAAGTAATGTTATATGATATTGTGTTATGCAGTGCTTTTTTGTAAAAAAAAAAAAAATAGGTGCCGGTACTCATTCTTTGCTATCAGGGAAAATTAAAAGGATATGAAAAAGTATTCTAAAACATTATTTCCTGATATTGTTACTTTAGTTGTTGTTTTTTGGTTTTTAGGAGCATTAGCAACTAAGGCCATATTGCTCCGGGGATCATTCCCTGACCTTTCTGCATCCTCCATATTTGGTGGTCACGGGCTCGAACCCCGGTTTAATCAAGAAGTGTGTGCTGCTGCTCCTGCCCACCTAGCTACGGAGGCACCCTAGTGTGTGTTACTTTAGTAGTAATGTTTTTAGAATAACAACAAATTAAGTATATTAACACAGTTTATTAAGCATAAATTTATTATTCAAGTATATAAAAAAATAATAAGTAAAATGTGAGTAAAATAAGTAAAAGTAAAAAATAATAAGTAAAATAATAAAAAAAGAGTAAAAATAATTTCATAATAAAGTTTTTATACAATATTCCAAAATTTTATTGTTCTCATCCACACTATTCCGACTTCTTTTCTTAGTGTTTGTGGCTGTAGCTGAATAACGTTTCCGAATCAGCCACGAATTGACATATTTTGCTGGATCGAAGCGTGTAGTGAGCCTACAATTTTAAGAAATAGTAGCGAAGAAACTGTTTTTGTCATCAGTGAAGCTCTGGTTGTGGGCAGACGATCAGATTCATTTTTAAAAATCTTGTTCACATTCACTTGATTAAATTGGTATTGTGTTGATTTTTCACTTTTTGAGAATTGGATATCTTGTTATAATGCAGCTGCATTATAATGAAGAATCCTAGTTTGAGTTCCAGAAATTCTGGTTGCTTTAACTGTAGTTTGAATAACTAATACACAAAAAATTCCCAACAACAAGAATAATAGAAATTATGAAAAGTTAAAATGTGATCTCCTACATATGATTATATGGCAAAATTACTCACAACATTGAATGTAATGCACTTAATGAATGAAACATTGAAAAATCAGCATGAACAGATTTTTGTTTATGTTGATTCTTCAATATGAACAAAAAAAAAAAAAGTGTCCAAATGAAGAAAAGTGCCCAAATTTTTGTTAACAGTATTATTTTCGTATTGCATTATATCAGATAAGTTTTAGAAGAACATAGTGTCTATTCACTTGATTATAGTACTATTGGTTCTAATGCTTCATTCAGCAATAGAACAAATTTTATAATTTATATCAATAAGGATGTGCATGATATCAGTAAGGCAGGGAAGAATGATTGTTATCTATGATCTTTAAATCCTGTTTTCATACATGTTTTTATTCTCTGTTTTGAAGATTTTGTACTGATGTATTTACTAATTTTTTTTTATACCCTATAACAGGCAAAAGAAAATGGTCTCATAAAAGATTATGTATTGGAGTGTAGTAAAATCGATTTGAACTCTGATCAGTTATCAAAAATATATGATGGATTTATCCATTTGGCTACTGAACTTTCCTCACTACAGGTAATTTATATTACTTTCAGTTATTTAAATTAAGAAATCATACTTTATTATTAGACCAATAGAAAGAAGCTGAATTTTTTTTTTTTTTTTTGCTCAAATTTAAAATGTTTTTTCCTTCTGTTTTTAGATGCTTATCACTATTCCAACTTTAAGCCTTTTATTACCAATATTTTTGTGATCTACTGACAGTTTGTTTTCTTGTAGGTTTACAATATCTTGCTGTTTTGGGATTATTTCTTTATAAATCTGATTTAAGTGTTATTTCACTTTACTTTTAGTTCTTTTTTTTTTAATATATCTGCTTGACCTTTGGTTACCGATCTTAATCGGTAACCAAAATTTCATTGCAGCTGCTTGTATTCTTTTTTATTGAATCTTTTTTTTGTCTTTAAAGTCTGTGATTCCTATATTAATGTCTATATGGCTATAACTTTGTAAAATTTACCTTTTTGAGTAATTTTATTTTATTTTATTGTTTGGTTGTTTATTGTGATGTGTTATATTATAGCCAGAGTCTTGGAAATGTGAAACTTGGTCATATGCATAATAATTTGACTAATTTTGTTTAAAAATATCATATTATTTTGTTTGAATGTCATAGTTTTAGTTTTCTTAAAGGCAGTGGTTCCCAATGTCAGGTTGAAATCGAAATGAGGGGCTCTAAAGTTTAGTATGATTGTAAAGGGGATCAAAAGAGAAAAATTTACCGTTTAACATGGAAAAGTGCCCAAAAATTTTTTGTGCATGTGTTGAAAAGGGTATTTAATATGGTGTTAAAATAGCATTTTATAAAAACTAGATAACTAGCCTTCTACTTTAATAAAGGCCAAATGATGCAAGGAAGCCAGGGTTTTGTTGTATTAGCCATAAAAAAACATTTGTCTGTGCAACCTATATCCAGTCTTCCCACTGCTAAACGGTATTAATCCAGCTACCCCTTAAGTTTCTCCAGACTATCAACTCCAACCAACCATGGAGGCAGCGTTATTCTGGTGCTCAAAAATATGATGATTAAATGTAAATTTTCTGATGATATTAGTTTTTTCCCTATAGTATGCAGTTTTGTTCCCTGGTTTCTGTGTTGCATTTCAATGTGAAAATTTCATTGTTGTTCATTTTGTACCCTCTCCCTCAAGTCCTTATACACTTAACAAGATTCTCTCCCCCCCACTTCCCCTGCTGCAAAATTCCTAATTTTAAAACTCCGTAATCCACATCTTTTGTAGTATGTCCTTAGATAGATGTCCCATTACTATTCTCACAAGGTGTCACCTGTCTATACCCTTTCAAGAAGCTCAATGTCTTTCTTTCTTCAGTTATGTCCTCTATATTCCAAATACAGTTGCACCATTAATCTGTGCAATGAAATTATAATTTCCTTCTGCCTACCTGGATGAAAAGCTATTGTACATCATTGATAAGATACCATGCAACTTCCTGGCCACATCGTACTACATAGTAATTTTGGTTATTCCCCACGAATGCATGAGAATAAATTATGATTGCAAATGGCAATTTATCTATTAAATGATCACTTACTCTAATAACTCACTAGTCTCTCTCCCATATAAACTGGACATGATACCATTTATATTTAATTTTTTTAAAAACACAATTGCATTGCATTTGGATGTACACGGATGAGCCAAAACAGCTCGTACCCAGCAAGGTATGGATGCTACAAGATTTCTAAATGTGTCTTGTGCTATCTCGTACGAACACGTAACCACCAGATCCTTTAACTCCTGTAAGGTCCATGGTTGAGATGCTGCAAATCGGAGTTGTTGCTCCAACACAAACTACAGATTCTTGATGGGATTAATGTCTGGGGAATTTGGAGGCTATGGTAATACCTAGAAGTCTTCCTCGTGTTCCGCGAACCAGTCTCGAATAATCCGGGCAGTGTGGCACGGTGCGTTATCCTGCTGAAAGATGGCACCACCAGAGGGGGGAGACCGTTGCCATGAAAGGGTGTACCTGGTCAGCAATGATGTTTAGGTAGGTGGTAGACATCAGAGTGCTCGGCATATGGATGACTGGACCCAGGGTATCCCAGCAGAACATCGTCAAAAGCAAAAGCATGACACTGCCGCCACTGGCTTGTTTTTGGCCCACGGTGCATCCAGGCACCATCACTTCCCCAGGTAAACGACACACATGTACCCGGCCATCCACATGGTGTAACAAGAAATGCAATTCATTGGACGAGATGACCTTCTTCCAATCATGCAATGTCCAGTTTCGATGCTCGCGTGCCCATTGTAGGTGCTGTCGCCAGTGAACCGTGGTTAGCATGGGCACTCGAAGCAGCCTGCGGCTACGCAGCCCCATTTTCAGCAGGGTTTGATGTACTGTGTGTTGTGACCCATTACTGCAGTCACCAGCATTCCAATTACCTACGAGTTGCGCCACAGTCACCCTTCTGTTGCCACGTACCATCCAGGAGAGCCTTTGCTCACCTCGAGCATCGATGAGCCCTGGTAGTCCAACACCTCTCTGGCGGTTCATGGGTTTCCCTCCTCCGACTATTTTCAGTAGATACTAACCATGGCTGACCGTGAGAATAAATTATGATTGCAAATGGCAATTTACCTATTAAATGACCGTGAGCACTCCATCAGCCGTGCCATTTCAGATATGCTCTGACCCAGTCATCTAGCCATTACAATTTGGCCTTTTTCAAACTCGCTTAAGTCCGCTGCCTTTCCTATCTGAAGAACAAGAGTAACACTGATTAACGGAGCTCAGTATCAGGTGTTTTTTATACCATGTCCCGACCCGCACACGTGCCGTAGTTCACCTGTAGTTTCTTCGATTTGCATAACAACTCGCTGGTCATAATGTTTTGGCTCATTGGTGTATGGCAGTAATTATTTTCTAAATTTGTCCCATTTTTTTATTTTTAATGATCTGATTAAAACTGTGTTCTTCATTTACTCTGAAGTGGCGTCAGCTATGTTTGCATTTAAGAATGCATATGATGCAATCTATTTGAAAACGAAATGCATAAGGCATAATCCTTATGGGTTTTGGTAATTAACTATATAATATCGGTGTAGGTACACCATAGTTAACCCATAAATTTGAACTAAGTAAGTAGTGTGAATGGCATCGTTTTAATTGTATCTCATATTGTGGGTGCCTTCACAACGCGATAGCTGGTATTGCACTACTTCAAATAAATAACACTTCTCTAGTAGAGAAGACTACTGTTGTTTATTTTCAGAGGATACCACCACTCAGACGATCGTTTCAAAGCTATTGGGCTTCATCATCAGTGGGTGGGCAGGTACCTTGGTAATGCAACAAGCCATCGCAGTTGCGAAGTTATATTCACAATATGAGAGATGCCAAAGGGTGTGGTAATAATGTATTTGAAAACGAAATGCACAAGGCATAATCCTTATGGGTTTTGGTAATTAACTATATAATATCGGTGTAGATACACCATAGGTAACTTCGCAACTGTGATGGCTTGTTGCATTACCAGCGTATCTGCCCGCCCACTGATGACGAAGCCCAGTAGCTTCAAAATGATCGTCTAGTTGGTGGTATCCTCTGAAAATAAATAACACTAGTCTTCTCTACTAGAGAAGTGTTATATATTTGAAGTAGTGCAACACTAGCTATCTCGTTGTGAAGGCACCCACAATATGAGATACAATTAAAACGATGCCATTTACACTACTTACGTAGTTCAAATTTATGGGTTAACTATGGTGTATCTACACCAATATTATATAGATGCAATCTATTGTATGATGTTAATTATTAGTTCTAATTGCTATTCCAGAAAATGTTTTCAAACAAGGAAGATGTACAAATGACAGAAGTCCAATCAAAACAGAACTGTTTGCCCTACAAGCAAGAACAGGATCCAAAATTGGTGCAGATATGTGTGAATCGAAAAGAAGTTTGTATACATTAAAATTTTAATAAGTATTTAAGATTGTGTTTTCCTTTAAATATATTGTCAAGTTTTAGTGAATTTGAACCCTATTTTCATACTTTCTTCAGTATACTTATTTTTTAAAGTTTGGCATCACTTGGGATGTAATTTCTTACTGTGATGTTAGAAATAAGTCTAGGTTTGAATTCTGTTGATGAAAACAGGAGATTATATAGAACCTTTTAAAGAAGGACCACATTAGCAATTTCATTTTTCTTGGATTTTTTTTTTTTTTTCTTAATGCAGGCATCTAAGGTTGCTACCCAGAAGTTTTAAAACCTGCTTTTCTGTGGCAACATTGATTAAAGTGTGGAATTTTTCTACTAGATGATGAGGGTGCATACCTTTGTGAGCAGTTTGATGCCAATTCTGTCTAGCTTGCTTCAGTATTATTTTACATACCTCCACATAAGATAATGTTGACTATCCTTTATGATTTCTATGTTTTATTAGTATGACAGATTTGAAAGAACAGGATTTTACAGTTCTCCATAGCCTATTGGCCAAACATGAGGGTACAGTAGTACACACATTTCAGTTAACCATGGTTCTAGCCAGCATAACTGCTAAATATAGCACTATTCTTATAGTCTCTCTATTTTGTAAATCTCCCTTGACCCTAACAGCTGTCCTGGAGTATAAAAATAAAATTTATATATTTTTATGATCAAATGCTAATCAGCACTTTTTCCAGCTGTTTAGGAAAAATTCTAGAAAAGATGGTTCACAAAAGACTCATCTGGATTATTGAAGATCAAGATGCTATATCATGCTAATAATTTGGCTTCTGTTGTAACAGGTCTGCAATTTTTATCCACATTAAAGTCTAAGAACACACTGAAAAAGCTTTTGTTAAAAAAACAACACATGGTAATGGTAACTTTTCATATAGAACCTGGAGATATAGAATCCTTCATGACTTATATAAAGCCTTTTTCTGAGAAGTAACCTGACTCGATACATTCAGAATTTTCTCTATCTCGGGATCTTTCAATATAGTTCAAGAATGTTCTATCCACAATTCACACACAAGAAGAAGGAGTGCCTCAAGGATCAATTTTAAGTGCAACTCTCTTTGCATTTCATACCAGTAACATAACTTGAGATATTCCAACAGTGGAAACTTATATGTATGCAGATGATCTTGCTATTTCCTGTCAATCATCAAGCATTACTACCGTTTAAAAGGCAACTACAATTGGCAATAACTAAAATTTAAACTTGGATAAAATACAACAGCTATTGATTAACTAAAGGAAAAACTACAGCAATCTTCTTCTTTGTCCTTGCCTTCTTCCCACGTTCATATGGGGTCGGCATTCCCTTCCTTAATTCTCTTCCTCCATTCCTTTCTAACCAGGGCTTCCTCTCTCCTCCATTTCAAATCTCTTTCTCTTTCAAATCCTCTGCCACCTTGTCCTTCCATCTCATCTTAGGTCTCCTCCTCTTCCTCTTCCCTATCACCGCCAGCTTTTCACACCTCTTCTCTACATACTCCTCACTTCTTCATTCCACATGACCAAGCCACCTCAAACTAGATTCCTGTATTTTTTTACTCAGAGGCCCCACCTTAACCGTACCTGTAATGTAGTCATTTCTTAACCTGTCCTTCCTCGTCACACCACACATCCATCTTAGCATCCTCATCTCCGCCATTTCCAGCTTCTTCTCCTGGACCCTTGTAATTGGCCATGTCTCAGCACCGTACATCAATGCGGGTCTAACCACAGTTTGCCCGCATTGATGTACATCTTTCTCTAGTTCAGCCATCCACATTGCACTCTGTGCTGTATTTCTGCACTCATTCCTCCATCCCTCTCAACGTTCGATCCCAGATACTTAAATTTCGAAATAGATGGTAGCTTTTCCTCCTGCAGTTTTATAGAACTCTCAACTTCTCCATTCAATACCATATATTCTGTCTTTGTTCTACTTATCCTCATGCCTCTATCTTCCAACATTTTCCTCCATTACTCCAATTTCTTCTCTGCCTTTCCTTGGGATGATTTGCACAGTAGAGTATCATCCGCAAACAGCATATTCTATGATGCTCTACTCTTCACTTCTCACCAATACATCCATTACCAGATCAAACAGATATGGGCTGAGAGCTGATCCCTGGTGCAGTCCAACTTCTACAGAGAACCCCTTAGTCATACCTACACTGCTCTTAACCTGAGTCACCGCTCCCTCGTACATATCTTTCACAAGCCTTACGTACTTTTCCGATGTACCCTTCTCCCTCATACATCTCCATACTTCTTGTCTGGGCACTCTATCATATGCTTTTTCCAGGTCTATAAACACCAAGTGCAACTCTACTTGCATCTCCCTGTATCTTTCCATCACCTGCCTTAAAGCAAAGACCGCATCTGTTGCTCCTCTTTCCGGCACGAAACCAAACTGTTCCTCTCCTATTTCCATCTCCTGCCTTAACCTTCCTTCCACAATTCTTTCCCAGATCTTCATTGAATGAGATGTTAACTTTATTCCCCTGTAGTTCCCACATTCCTGCACATCACCGTTTCCTTTAAAGATTGGCACAAGTATACTTTCCCTCCACTCATCGGGTATCCTCTCCTGCTGCCACAGTTTTTCCATCAAGTCCCATAGGATATCGATCCCTTCTTCTTCCAGACTACTCCATACCTCTACTGGTATCTGATCAGCACCTACTACTTTCCCTCTCTTCATTTTTCTGAGTGTGCTTTCCACTTCTTTCCTGCTTATGCCTTCCACTACTCTCACATTCATCTCTCCATCCTCGCATAGTGCTCTTGGGTTTTCCTCATTTAATAGCTTCTTAAAATAGTATTTCCACCTTTCCTTAACCTTCTCCGGGTCCTGTATAACCACTCCCCTCTCATCTTTTATCTGTTTTATTGATGAGAAGTCCTTCGATGCCTTATCTCTCACTTTGGCTATTCTCATCAGTTGCCTATCTCCCTCTTTCCAGGGAAACTACAGCAATACATTTCTTTAACTGCACTCTAACTGAAAGGCATAGAAATACTCATGACAAATTTCATAAGACTATTAGGTTTAGTTTTAGACACTAAACTAAATTTTTTTAAACATATTACCCACCTCTGAACTATATGCCTCCAGAAATTAAATATCCTTCTTGCAATATCTTCAACATCTTGGGGTGCCAACAGGCAATCATTGCTGAAATTTATACTGTGCTCTAATCCAATCATGATTAGACTATGGAGCTATAGTAAATGCTTCAGCTAAAAACAGCATCTTATGATCTCTCAACACCATCCAATACAGTGCCCTTTGATTTGCACTAGGTACATACAGAACCTTGCCAGTATGCTTCCAAAATAAGAAACCTTCCATCCCACTCCTGTTGGGTATATCCCAACCATCCTCCTTGGCCAACACTATGAATCTAAGCCTAACAAACCTAGGCCTGCTGGGATATGCCTTCGAGAAATAGTACAAAGTGGAAAATTGATCTCAGCAAAATTGAGGAATTGATCTATACTTCACTCACTGGTCAAAAAATACCATTCCATCACTTAACAGCTACATGCTGATTTCTGCAGAATTATATGCTGTCCAGCTTGCATTAAATGAAATGTGTCAGGAATCATCATTTTCTGCATTAATATATTCTAATTCACTTAGTGCCAACTCAGCCATACAGGGTAAACATCCTTCTAATCATTCCTTCCTACTGGAAATTGACATTCTAATCAAGCTCTGTCAAAAAATCAAATCATTCTGAAATAACTCCTTGTTGGATCCCAGGGCACTGGAATAGCAGACAATGACAAAGCAGATAATGCAGCTAAGTCAGCATCCCAACCAGCAAACAAAACGATGGGCGCCTCCGTAGCCTCCATAGCACACGCTTCTTGATTAGACCGGGGTTCGAGCCCGTGACCACCAAATACAGAGGATGTGGAAAGGTCAGGGAATGACCACTGCATATCCCTGGAGCAATATGGCCTTAGTTGCTAATGCTCCTAAAAACCAAATAACAATAACAATAAAACGATGATAGTCCCTTACACTGACTTTAAACCAATTATTAGAAGAGCAAGTGAAGATGATTGGGCCCAGGGGTATGGAAAAACCAAACTAATAATAAATTACATGAAATAAAACCTAATTGACAAATATGGAACTTCAGCATCAGGATAAATCATAGAGAAGAAGGAATGCTTGCTAGACTGTGAATTGGCCACATCTTACAAACTCATCTATTAGCTAATGAAAATCTCCCTCTCTGTGTTCAATGCCAAGTTCAACTTTCAGTAAAACACATTCTTTCGGTATGCCCTTGATTCAGAAATTCCAGATTACTTTGCTTCCAGAGCTTATGTAATAATCAGATGTACCTACCCTTCAACAGATATTAGATATCTCTGCAAATCTTGAACTCTTTCATATCATTCAACAAATCTTGAACTCTTTCATATCATTCAACAAATCTGCTTTCATAAACTAATCTAACAAAACCCCAGTTACAGTAAGAAACCCAGAAAGACACATCTTGGCCTTTGATGATCTTGTGTCATAAAACCCTAAAGCAACAACAGCACTTTTCCAAAGGAGTCTATGGGAGGTTGTCAGCCCCAATATCCAGAAAATGATGCACTGGAAATTGGTTGTTCCAATACTGTCAATGCCTAAGTGTGCATTTTTGACAAGATTTATTTTTAGATCCTTGGGACTTTTTCAAGTATAAAGTTTCCTCAGATGTTGGAAAAAGGGAAATGGTGTAATATCTTTTTGTTTTCTTTACAAAATTGGAGCAGTCTTTCTTCTTGTTCACTTCTGTTTCAAGTCCAGATGTCCCTGTAATCTTTGTTACTTTCTCTTCTTCAATGTCTTCATTTCTTTTCCTTCCTCATTATTATTAGCACTTCTTCTGACTTAAATAAATTTTATTCCTTTCTCTGTTTGTTCATAAAAACTGTTCTGTACCTTTGTTATAGCTGTAACAAAGTTATGGCCTATAAACTTGTATTAGTGAAATATAAAGGTTTTCCTCTGAATGTTATCTGGTCTATGTTCATTAGTCTGTATATGCTCCTTTACTGAGATTTTCCCTGAATCAGTTTTCTAATTTCAGCCAGCCCTAAAATTATGTAACTTCATTAATTTCATATTCTGTAATGTTGTCAAGATTCTCAGAACTAAAAAGATTTTATACATTACATGTGCTGATTTTTAAGAGCTTATCTCTGAATTTTAAAGTAACTTAATTAGAAAACATCTTTCCAGTTGAACTTAGATGTTCTCATTATTTCTTTGTTACATTTTATAAATTAAGACCATATACTAGTGTTACACCTCAACCGCCATTTTTGTCCACTTCTAATAATTTATTTTCATTTTGTTGAAGTAATATGTGCTGATTATTATTACTGATTTAGCAAAACTGTGCAGTATAGTGAGTTAAAATTTATTGAACAGATTTCATAATGAAGTGTAAAAGACTTTATTCTCTTTCACTTTATCATGATTCTTGTTTCCTCTTTCATCTTTTGTTTCCCAAGGCAATGGTTAAGGGAGGAGACTTTTTAATTGAAGGTGATTGCCTTTGACAAGATTAGTTGACATAGCAATGAAATTTACAAACTTTATCCTCTAAACAAGTATAAGATCTGTAAAATTTGGGATTCTATTAGACAAAGGGTGGCAGATGGAAATGGCCATCTCATTTGAAATTAATTTCAAATTGGTATACTTAGACTTGTTTTTTTATTGTGTATATTTCTGATAAAAATTGGTCTGTATTATTATAATGAACCAGTTGAAATAAATGCCTTATTTTTATATATATTTCCACTTTGATAAACATTTTAAGAGGAGCTTAGAAATAAAAATTTATTTTTTATTGAGATTAATTTTTTATAGTTGTCTTTTCTCTTTTCTTTTTTATCTCCTGTATGTCCATGTTCTACATCCCTTTACTTTTTTTTTTGTTACTTCCACTGATGCTCCACTTTTACCTTATGCTATTTGTGATGGTTTTTTATTATTCATTTCTTCACCAATCCCACAATGTTTCCCACTATTTAGAAGTTTAAAATACTTTAGAATCATGTAAGAAATTTTGATTATGCCTATACATAATTAATATTAGGTATAATTTTTATAAACAGATAGATCGGAGAATTTCAGCCTTCATAAGTAGAAAAAGGAAAGAAGTAGATGAGTGTAATGTTCAGGAATTTTGTAATCGTTCTGTCATTGATGAAGGGAGTCCAGCTTGGGGTAAATGTTTTATATATCATTATCCTTATCAATATAATACCATAAGGTACTCTTAATGTTATACCAGGATCCCTTACTAAAGGGTTGGGCAGTTACACTCCCAGTTAAATCCTACTTACAATTATATATATATGCTTTTTCTTTACTTTTCACTATTTACTATCTAACCCTAATTTTCATACCTCAAGATCTATTAGAGAAATTCGAGGGAAATTGAGGTACTATTAATATAAACAATCAAAATAATAATATAATTATATCACAACTGAATTGTAATTTATGGTTGGCATTCTTTTCCTATTTACATATTTGTCTCGAAACGTATCTGTCGGGCTAAATGTTATTTTGCCTGTTTGCTACTAAATTATAACATTATCTAGTTAAAATTTTGGACTTTGTTAAACAGGCAGATGGCAATCAGAAACAGATAGCTCTGTTAATTATAGTTGGGACACATTGAGAGGGCTAGCCCTTGAAAAAGTCCCTTTCAATGTATCTCTACACTAATAATTAACTACATAATCATCATTGTATTATATATTTATATTCTATTACTAATTATATATTTACTTCCAGGGTTTGGCCATGTATGCCTGCTTGGGCTATTTTATTTTTATAAGTTAATTTGGCCTCATGGTCTATTGCTAGCTGCATACTGTTGTGTTCATATACTTATTCAGCACCTGTATGTACTTATTATGCCTTTACTATAATAACTAGATTATAGACTTATGAAATATAATGCACTTATTGTGCTTTTATTATAATAAATAAATAAATATATATATATATATATATATATATATATATATATATATATATATTATTCAAATTGAATTTATCTTAAAATGATTTATTCTTCATTATTGATATGTGATCATTTCTGACTACTTTCAGAGGCTAATGTAACTTGTGCAAGAGTGGATGCTGTTTTTACTCCAAGGTTAGGTGGTTCTAGTCATGTTAGAGGTAATGTTTTATAATATCCAGCTTTGTAATCAGCTACTTTTTTTTTTCTTTTTTTTTTAACTTTTGTGTATTCAATGTGCTATATTTCTAACTTGCATTTATATTTTTAGAAATATAAAAATTATGAGCAATTACTGTAGATTAGGAAAATATAAGAAAACTTTTGTAAATATTAGTGTACTTCTACCCTTCTATACCTTAATTTTCAATTTGTATCTTTTTTGGCATTGTGCTGTACATAATTTTAGTCTTGTTCATGTTGACTTTTAAGTCCACTTCTTTGCTGACTATGTATTCAGCTTCTGTAATCTGTTCATTCATTCATTCTAATTCATTAATCCATTTTCATCTTGGTGTGTTAGATGATATCCTTTACAAATCTTAAATGACTCAGAATTTGATTTCTATACTGCACAGAATGAAAACTTTATCCTGGTTTTTGATTTTTACTTTAATTTTATCATACCAGCACCAATGTATTATGATTGTAAGCACTGGCCATGTGCTTTTAAATATTTCCAACAGATTATATCTGCATGCAAACTCTTAACAGATATAAATGATGATTCTGTATTATATAAAATTAAAAATTGTAATATTATACTGAAGCTAGCAGGGATGAATACCATTAAGAGACTCTAATTAAATGAACATCCATGCTCTGTATTGAGGTGTCAGTGGCTAATCAAGTTTTGTATTCAAGCAAGCAAGGAACAAAAACACTTATTTTGCACCCTGTATTATAATTTAAGAAGAGGAAGGTTTTCACATGGTTGGTTTCTACATGAAGGATGATCAGAAATGATCATCCTTCATGTTTTCTTCTAAATACCTGTGTTAAAATGTGTATTTTTTTTGTTTATGATATGATTACCATCATAAGGCAATTTCTACATATATTAACTGAAGTTTGGAAGAAGATTTTGGGAGAGTGGATATGTACATCTAGAGCATTATGTAAGATGTACCATTATGTATCAGTTAATTGTACAGTCTGTCCTCGTATACACGATAGTTGTGTTCCTAGAAACCCTCGTGCAATGCAAAATCGTGCAATATAAACAACAGGCCCTATGGGAAAAGTGGGGTTAGGTGCCAACCACCCAAGATTGAACACACATTTGGAACCAAAACATTACCAAACACAATAAATAATCGGGTAATTTTAATCGTTATAAAATACTTACGTATTTTATAACGATTAAAATACGTAATAAAAAATAATATAATATTTTATTATAATATAATAAATAAAAAATATTTATTTTTTTATTATTTATTATATTATAATAAAGTATTTTTAGTATTTTTAATACTAAAAAAGTATTTTTTACGAATAAAATACGTATTTTATTCGTAAAAAATTTATTATATTAAATAAAATAGTCGTAATAAAATACTTACGTATTTTATAATACATAAGTCGTAATAAAATGCTTACGTATTTTATTACGACTATTACGTAATAAAATATTGCTAATGCTTTTGCTTCTATCGTAAGCAAACTTGTTTTTTGTTTGATTTTCTATCCAAGCAGATAGAAAAGACAGCCGTTCCATCTCTTCCAATTCTTGTGTCTTAATCTAATGGATTTTAATTACACTTTGAGTTGTTCCTACTATGAAAGTTGTTTTTATTTTCTCCGCATTCTTGGTAATTTTCAGCGTTGCCTCATTTAGGTCTATAGCACGTGCAATATCACATGGTGTTTCATTTCGCTCAAAGCGTTTCACAATTTCATATTTTTTTCTCTATCGACAGAGGTGGACTGGCCATAAGCCTTACCGGGGAAACCCCGGTGGGCCGGAGGCCGGTGTGATTTTGTCCATAAACCGTAGTATGAGGCCACCATAAATTTTCCCGGGTAAGAATTTTTGACTCAGTCCGCCTCTGTTTATCGATATTGCTTTTTTTTTTTTCTCTCTGAATCTGCAGTGTCTTCGCCAGGACGCTTCCTTTTCACACCTTTTAAGTATTTTACTCATTTTTAAATCACAATTACAAAACGAGGAGGCACCCTTAATACACATAAACAAAGCTGCGCGCGTGTAGCAACTGAATAAACAACTCCGTAAAGGCCGAGATACACTATTAACACCTTACATTTTACTAAAGCACATTTCTGGGGGTTACTACCATAAAACAATAAAAACAATTTCCAGTTGCATTTCTGCTAGTGGAATCTGTTATAAACTGGTCGTAAACTCGATCTAATTGCAATCGCAAATTATCGATAGCTGGAATTGTGTGGGTTTTTACGTTATTATGGTGAAATGTGTTTCCCCTTCACTGATATAAAACACATAAATACATTTTCAGAATCTTCTTCAGTCCTATCGTGTTGCGTTCAGTTGGGGTGATTCCACGTTCGACTGCCATTTCTTGTAAACACGAAGGCGAATCGTGCATAAGCGAATTCGGTTGTGTTATCTAAGATATCGTTCCCCTATTTATAAATCGTGTATGATCGAATTCGTGTAATGTAAACACGTGTTATACGAGGACCGACTGTATTAGAGAATATCTAGGCAAATGTGGATGGATTAGAATTGGAATGACATTCTGCCAAATGTGTCACTAATTTTTATTATATTTCAGAAATTTGGTAAAATCCTGCTCCTTTATATTATACTGCGGGTTAGGTATGTACTGGTTTGCAACAACTTTTTTTTGGAGTATTTTAATTTTTCCTATTGGCTTTTTAGCCACATGTGGCTGAACCTTTGTTCTTTATTTTGGAAGTGCGGTAGTATATTTGTAGTCAGGTATTATTTGGAAATGTATGGCAAGTGTGGTGTGGATTCCATAATTAGCAATCACTAATTTAGTTCCTCTGTGGAATTGTAGGTAAAATACAGTTTTTTTCTCCCCCTTCGGTATATTGTCTCCGTTTTTGTATATACAGTTCTCATTGACTGATCCAGTATTTACATGCTTCTCAGTGGTTATTTTGGGAGGACATTTACATTTACAAGCACTGTTGCTGTTGGAGGTCCTCGCAAGACCCCCTTCTAAGAATAATCAAAACCATAAGATGGCTACATTTTCTTATTTTTCCAATTTGTGTCATCATCCCTTGCACAAGCTTTTGTTATTTCCAAAAATGGAAATAACCTCCATTTTTGATTACAGTAAACCCTTACTAACCCAGAATAATTGGGGGAGAGGTTATCCGGATTAAACGATAATCCAGATTAGTAAAGCAAAAGGTAACAGACAAAACCTAAAAGACAAAAAAACTTAGAAAACAGATAAATGGAAAATTAATAATATAGGTAGTGCTGATGAAAATAAATTTAAAAAATATCACTGTTAGAGCCTTTGTTTAAAAACTATAAAGAGACAATACATTTATCCATCAATAGATGGATAAATGTATTGTCTTTTTATACATTTATCAGGTGGCGCTGATGGCACACGGCAACACCACTTGGTTGTTGCTGGGTATACCACTTAAATACAGCTTCTTCCAGCAGCACTTCTTTTGGCTTTTATAATGTCTGTCTATTTGATGCACTGATTTTATCACTCCCCACATCGAATTTTAAAGGAAATGTCTTTATAGATTCTTTTTGTTTTTTAATATCTGACACAGCCTGTTGGCCAATACCAAATTCTTCAGCAATTTTTTGTTTCCAGGAACACTATTTTCAAGTTTTTCTATCACTTTGAGCTTGTTAATGATAGTTAAAGTAAAGTGTTTTCTTTTTATTTCACTTTTTAATTCTTTAGAACTCGTAATTATATAAAATATGTTAACTTATGTACATATGTATATAGGTATAAAGAAGTACGCAAATGAAGCAATATAAACAATAACATTCGTCAGTCAACAACAATATTTAACAACGCATAAGACATTGTAATGTATGTTCCATCCCTCTCTACACAGTCGATCAGCACGCAGTGAGAGTTTCTCATCTGCCTTCCTAAATCCCGTGTGTCTTTCAAAGTACTCAACTGTGAACAGAATTTTTCATATTTCGATCTGGATTAACTGTAACTGGATTAGTGAGGGTTTACTGTATTTCCAAAAATGGAAATAATGAAAAATGGAGGCTTAAAAAGAAGAAAGGGGAGTCGTTTGTCATTGTAAGGTGCAGTTTCCCAGAATTTATTGTTTATTACTATGTATCCAAAAGCAAGATGAATGCACCAATGTTTGTTTTTATTCTGCTGTAATTCAGTTTTATAATAAAAAATAGTAATTATCGCTTTTCGAACTTTATTTTTTTAAAATGTTTTTAACAAATTATGAAAAAATTGTAAAAATGTTTGAAAAAATGAAATAAAGTATGTTCATGGGTATAACCAGTCTAGAAATAATTCAATCACTATGAATAGAGTATAGCATTTTCATATTAAGTACTTGTGCTTTTTCTTTTTATAAAGTTTGCCCTCTCATTCTCTATAATATTTGCTATTTTCAGTTTCCAGAGTGGTGAATCAATGGGGTCCACAAACTCATTTATTTAGACCAAAACAACAAACAGAAGTAAATTCACTTAGCAAAAAGCAAAAGGTTTCTGGTAGTGAGCTACCCTTAGGTGTAGAAGAAAGGTTAAAAAATATAGAATCGCATTTAAAATTAAAATCAGGTGAGGCGAATGCTTATATACAATTTCTAATTTTCATTTTTTTTATCATAATATTTCTGATAATGAAATTTAATGCAGTTTTTACTTGCATAATTTTGGATGGAAAATAAAACTTTTACTGATAAACTTGTTTTTGAAGTTAGGTTACAATTTAGTTGGTTGGACATAACTATACAATATTCACAAAATAAAAAAGAAAAAAATTTGTTATATATAAATATTTTTATTTTTAGTAAATACATTTAATTTACAAGTTTTTCAGTTAATGTCCTGATTATTGTACTGATACGAGATTAGATAATATCTAGGCAAATGTGGATGGATTAGAATTGAAATGACATTCTGCCAAATTTGTCACTAATTGTTATCGTAATAAAGATTAATGACACATTTGGCAGAATTTGTCATTTCTTTATCACTTTTTATAATACTGGCTAGTGTTTGGTGGACTGACTAGTCCACCAGACTAGTCAGTCTACCAAAGGATAAAGGATATTGTTAATCATGTGAGTGAGTTAATTTGAAAAAATAGACAAGAACTGTAGCAATCAATGGTGGTATGATCAATGCCCAGGCACACAATGTAATTGATGAGACAGTGGATATTGAGTAGTGTGTTGCTGTTGTTATTGACTTAATGTATCAGCATTTTAGGACATATTGCACTAGTCTGTTATGTCTGTACACTGAGAAAATTTCACGGCATGATTTGCTTGTTGTGCAGGCTGAAAAACCAAGAATAAGTCATTGGAAAGAGTGGTATAATCCATTGCATTTGAAAAGTTAAGGATGAGGGGGAAATAATTCATTCTTTGCAGAGGATATAAAATATCAGCTGTGACTTTGCTGGAAAATGTCTGTCAGAGAGGTACACATCTTGGGACTCAAAATAAAGCAGCTGCTACAAAAATTTGAATATGTAAATATATCTTCTTTGCTTATACCCGTTAGGTTTTCTGATATACTCCTATTAACAGTCCTATATTAACATTAAATAGGTGAAGAAACTTAATTTAGGAATGTGAATTGAAAACTAGGTACAAAAGTTTTCTAAATGCCTAAAGAAAACAAGACAGGAATGATAAAATATGCCACTATGCTTTTTTCATATTACAGTCCAGCCTCAATTAATTTTTAAATGCAAATGACTTTATTAGTGGGAAACAAACAAGTAACACATCATCTTCCAATGGTTGATGGAACACCCTGAGGCAGGCAGTGGGCAAATGCTTGTTTATTGCCCATCTGATGCATGGTAAGCTTACTGCACAATTCAAATCTTTTTAAACTATCACATAAAAGAAGATCACATTAACTGGAAATTTGCATTGTGTAAAATGAAAAGTGGTATAATTTTTTCAAATAGTGGTAACTGAAAAATGCATTGATTGAACTTGCTTTATGCAAGGCCTGGTTGTATAACTATTCCTTGCATTATGTGTTGATTTGTGAATGATTTTTCTGTTATGCTCTTTTGATATTCTTTGGTCATAATATGCCTTATTTTTTATTATACTGCCATACTTAATATAAATTTTAGTATCTTGATTTATGTTAAGTACCCTACATATTTTTTACACCATACTGCTTAATATTTATCAGATTATTTTATTGCTGAAATATTTTTTAAATTTAATATTTTTGATTAATGCTGTAATTTTGAAATGCATTTTAAGTGAACTAAGTATATGAAAAAATATATTTGGGTTATACTTGATTTTCCAAGAATGCATCATGAGTGTAAGGTGGAAACTGCTTTTAATTTAGTAACAGTTAATCATGCAATTTTATTGTCCTACCTTAGAGTTTTCCAATGACTGTGAGAAGCAGTTTGTCAAAAATGCCTAGTAAGATGGAGGGCTTGGGTGTAAATGTTGCATCTTAATTATTTGCCTTTTACTCTAATTTACATATGGCAGTGTCTGGCCGAAATATAACATTACAATTGTTTATCTGTCATATTTAATTGATTTTTTTTCCTAATTTTGTTTCCTAAACTAAAGCATTAAGGAAAAGGGAGTACTTCCCATTTATTACAGGTACAATAAAAACATTGAGTACTCTTGTAAAACATTACTACCAGAGGTGTTTTCAGAAGCAAAAGGAATTATTGAAAAATGTATATACAGTGGAACTTCTCTATATTATGAATTTTTTCGCAAAACATTGCACCTTGAAACGAAATTACATGTAAAATTAACCCCATCTAGCAAAGTGTTAGTCTCTCTATAACGAATTTTTAAAAAAATTAGTAAAAGCATTTTTGAAGATTTTCAAGCAGTTACTGCTAAACAGCCGCTCAAATATACTGCCTCCTTCCTTCCGAAATTGCGCATTAGCATCTGGAATTAAATAATCATCCTTTTAGTGAACACTTGTGGCCATTGACGCCCATAAGAGGGTCTTTGTTTCATTTTTGTTACAGTTATTAAACCAAATGGGTTTTCTTAAAAGTGGTTGTAAACTATTACAATAAATAGTGTAGATTTGTAAATTGATGTTGGCTCAGGGGAAAACGAAATTCGCTGTGGTAAACCTTTAGCATGGTGCAGCGGCAATATATAGAATGCTACCATTGTCGGTTTTTAGTAACGCCTACCGAGTGACATTCACTTCTCACCTCAACTGTACCACGTGACCTTCCTGTCAATCATTATATGATATGTCCATTCTCATCTAACTGGACTCCCAGTAGATAGGTTTCATGAATTTTTTTTTTTTTTATTTCGTTCGCCATCAATCACATAGGCTATATATTAGTAAATTGATAAGAGGAGTTTACCTCAATATAGTACGTGGAACACTTCCGTATGATACCCTCCAGAAATTAAAACGAAAAAATCGACAACTTACCGGTACATTAAAGTAAAATATAAATAATTAAAGTGAAATATAAATAATTAAATAATCAATTTAACACAATTCAAAATCAATTCAAAACAATTAAAATTCAAATTAACGCAATTAAAAGAATCTAACGAAAATATTCAAAACGATTTTCCTTCCTGAAGCTGACAATGCTTTTCGACCGACTGTCGTGATCACAGGAATGAAAATTATCGAATCAGGCTAAACCTGCAACTTAAATAGTGATTATGTGTCTTCGCGCATGCGCGTAAAGGTCCACGCATCGGAGATCAAATATGGCCGCCGAACATTAACAGAATTCTCGTGTAATTTAATTTCAACGGTTTCTGCAATTAATAGTCGCGTATAATTACGTTGAACGTTAAGTATTTTGGCCTCGTTAAATAAAAAAGTATGTTTTTCGTTAATGGCATGAAAGGCTAATTCTGACGCTGCTGAACGAGAAGCACGAACAGAGGCTTCGTGTTGATTTACACGGATATTAAGAGAAAACCGCGTGGAACCCTGATAAGACGAGTCGCAATCACCGCAAGAAATGTTGTATACTAGATCATTAATTTGTGTTGCGAACGCCGAAAGAACCGAGCGATTGTTCAGTATAGTGTGTAACTTCCGTATAGGCCTAGCTATAATTTTAAATTCGGTATCTTTAAAGAATCTGTTAAGCTGTTTGTGCCACTGTTCAACATATGGGACAGAAATAAAGTATTTTTTGATATTACTATTGTTGATTGGTGCAGTATTTTGTATCCTATCCTTAGCTTGTACCCTAATTCGATTTATTGTGTTAATGGGATAACCCCTGTTCAAGAATCTGCTAGTTAATATTTGTATTTCTGAGTCTAAAGCAGAATCCGTCGTTGAATATTTATAGGCATTTAGAAATTGATTAAAGATAATCGATCTTTTGTAGGTGAACGGGTGGTAGCTATTATAATGTAGAAGCATACCGGTGTTTGTGGGTTTTCGATAGATGCTAAATTGTATTTTGTTCGAGTCCCGGGTAAGCGTGAAATTTAGAAAGTTTAAAGATAAACATGATTATATTAATAAGTTAGATTCAGTTGTATCTGATAGCTCCACTTATTGTGAAGTGGACCCGACACTGTTTACCAATTTGGTAAATCAATACAATAAAACGTTAACCACATATCGTAAAAACGACTACATTACTATGGTTCAGTTGAAGGAATTGAAGTCCAGAACATACAATATTCTTGCACTTTTTGGTCAGGTAAAATTACACAAGCCTGGATTTCCGATTCGAACTATTGTTTCCTACAGGAACTCGGCATTTTCAGCCTTAGCCACACATGTATATAACATTATAAAACCTTTTAGACAGGTTATACAATTTGGGATTAAGAATTACGATACATTATTTAATAATCTTAAGGACTGTAAACTCGGCGACAATGACAATTTATTCTCATTAGATGTTACATCATTATATACGAATGTAAACGTTGAATACACATTAGATATTATTTGGGATATGTTAAATAAAAACTCGACACCGATTAATTATACGAAGCTGCCTATAAAGGAGATTTTTCACTTAATTAAACTATTAGTTGAGGCTAACTACATCACCTTTCGAGACAAGGTGTACAAACAAATTTTTGGATTACCAATGGGTTTGAGCCTGAGTGGCTTAATGTCAGAGATCTATCTCTCAACGATTGAGCAGATACATTTGACACCTTTTCGTCCCCGTATCACATACTATGGGAGGTATTTAGACGATGTTCTAGTTATTACCGATAGTAGTACTATCCAAGATATTTTACATTCGTTTAACAATATTCATTCTAGACTCAAATTTACATTGGAAAGGGAAGATACGGATACTAAGTCATTAAACTTTCTAAATTTCACGCTTACCCGGGACTCGAACAAAATACAATTTAGCATCTATCGAAAACCCACAAACACCGGTATGCTTCTACATTATAATAGCTACCACCCGTTCACCTACAAAAGATCGATTATCTTTAATCAATTTCTAAATGCCTATAAATATTCAACGACGGATTCTGCTTTAGACTCAGAAATACAAATATTAACTAGCAGATTCTTGAACAGGGGTTATCCCATTAACACAATAAATCGAATTAGGGTACAAGCTAAGGATAGGATACAAAATACTGCACCAATCAACAATAGTAATATCAAAAAATACTTTATTTCTGTCCCATATGTTGAACAGTGGCACAAACAGCTTAACAGATTCTTTAAAGATACCGAATTTAAAATTATAGCTAGGCCTATACGGAAGTTACACACTATACTGAACAATCGCTCGGTTCTTTCGGCGTTCGCAACACAAATTAATGATCTAGTATACAACATTTCTTGCGGTGATTGCGACTCGTCTTATCAGGGTTCCACGCGGTTTTCTCTTAATATCCGTGTAAATCAACACGAAGCCTCTGTTCGTGCTTCTCGTTCAGCAGCGTCAGAATTAGCCTTTCATGCCATTAACGAAAAACATACTTTTTTATTTAACGAGGCCAAAATACTTAACGTTCAACGTAATTATACGCGACTATTAATTGCAGAAACCGTTGAAATTAAATTACACGAGAATTCTGTTAATGTTCGGCGGCCATATTTGATCTCCGATGCGTGGACCTTTACGCGCATGCGCGAAGACACATAATCACTATTTAAGTTGCAGGTTTAGCCTGATTCGATAATTTTCATTCCTGTGATCACGACAGTCGGTCGAAAAGCATTGTCAGCTTCAGGAAGGAAAATCGTTTTGAATATTTTCGTTAGATTCTTTTAATTGCGTTAATTTGAATTTTAATTGTTTTGAATTGATTTTGAATTGTGTTAAATTGATTATTTAATTATTTATATTTCACTTTAATTATTTATATTTTACTTTAATGTACCGGTAAGTTGTCGATTTTTTTCGTTTTAATTTCTGGAGGGTATCATACGGAAGTGTTCCACGTACTATATTGAGGTAAACTCCTCTTATCAATTTACTAATATTATTACCAACGTAGAACATATTGAGTAATACAGCTCTGATTCATACTATCTAATAGGCTATATATATATGCTCTTGTATTTTTTTTTCTGAAAAGTAACATACAGCATACATTAATCATAAATTTAATATATTTAATATTTCGTGTATATATGAATGAAAGCAGAATAAAAGAAATTCACAAAGTCGTATATTTCTTCAAAGTGATTGATAGGAAAGGTCACGTGATACTGTTGAATTGGCAAGCGAACGTCATTGAGTAGGCGGTACTAGCAATTCACCATATGGCCAGCGCAGCAAAGTTTGCAGTGTGTGTATCGGCAAGAGCTGCAGTAGAGTAATTTTTACAGTTGCGGGAACAATGTCGAAGAGAAAGTGTTTAAGTATTAATGATAAAGTAAAGTAAAGATTCTTCATGATATTGACCAGGATTTTAAGAAAAAAGATGTTGCGGAGAAATATGGCATACCTGCAAGCAGTTTATCTACGATTTTAAAAAATTAAGAATCAATTTTAAATGCAATTGAAGAAGAAGCAGACAAGAAGCGAATTAAGTTGTGTATATATGAAGATGTTGATAAAGCTGTTCTAAAATGGTTGAAAATGATACGTGAAAAGAATATACCAATATCGGGTCTAATAATTAAGCAACAAGCTCTGAAATTTGCACAGTCCCTTGGACATACAGAATTTAATGCGAGCACTGGGTGGCTAGATAAATTTAAGAAGCGCCACAGAATTGTGGAAAAGGTTATTTGTGGAGAAAGTGTTAATGTAAGCGAAGAAGATTGCAACAGTTGGAGGAACAATACCTTAAAGAAGATTTTGGAAGAATATGAATGTAAGGATATTTTTAATGCTGATGAAATTGGTTTATTCTTTAAATGTTTACCGAATAGAACACTTGCTTTTAAGGATGATAAATGTTTTGGAGGAAAACAAAGCAAAGAAAGAATCACTGTGCTAGTTGGAGCAAATATGCCAGGAAGTGAAAAATTAAGACTTTTAGTCATCGGAATATCAAAAAACCCAAGATGTTTTAGAGGCACAAAATCTTTGGAAGTTGACTACACCTTTAATAAAAAAGCATGGATAACAAGTGATATTTTTGAAGAATGGATATTAAAACTAGACAAGTGTATAACAAAAGAAAAAAGGAAAATCGTGTTGGTAACTGACAACTGTTCGGCACATTCTGCCAGTATTTCTGCCAAACTTAAAAGTGCGAAGTTGTTGTTTTTACCACCAAACGTAATGTCAAAACTCCAGCCGATGGACCAAGGCATTATTAAAAATTTAAAATTTCATTATCGAAAGAGAATAATAACGAAGATTGTCAATGCATTATCAGAAAATAAAAACTTGGAGGTTACAATTAACCTTAGAGATTGCATCTCTGAACTGGCAAAAGTTTGGACAAACGATGTCACTGAATACACTATTCAAAATTGTTTTTCAAAATCAGGATTTGCATTGAATACAGAAGTCGAACAACAACTGGACGAACAAGATGAACTGCCCCTTTCACAACTGAAAAACTTTTGGACATTATTAGAATCGTCTGGAAACATCGAAAATGAAATAACACTGGATAGTTATGTTTATGTAGATCAAGATCTAACTACAGCAGAACATCCAAATGAAGATGAAATACTGCTGAACAGTATTAGACGTGACCATGATCATGAAGGAATTAACGATGACGCTGAAGACGCATCAGAACAACCCATAGAAAAGCCAACTCGCGAAGAAATGATTAACGCTTTTAAAACGGTTTGTATGGGTCTACAGTTTTGTGAAAATGTTCCTGATAACGTTTTTAATGCTCTGAACAAATGTGAGGTTTTCTTTGAGAATCAGACAATTTTTTAATTGTACTGTGCAAACGAAAATTACAGATTTTTTAATTTGTGATACTTACCGGCGAAAATTGTATATACATAATTTAAATAAGTATGTTTTTGAAATAAAATACATTAAAAATAAATGTAGATTCGTTTTCATTTTCTAATTAGATAACAATTTCTAAAAAAAAAAATTTCTCTATAACGAATTTTTTCGCTGGATTTATCGAATTCGTTATAGGGAAGTTTGACTGTATATGTACACTGATTGGCCAGTATATTAGGTATACCCCAATCTTCAAGGTATTGACCTCTCTGTTAGAGACATGTATAAAGCAAAGCAGGTAGTCAGGTGTGTGTGTGTGTGTGCGCACGCACGCATGTGCAATTCAATGAGAGAATCGGTCAACAGTGCTACCTAAGTTACATTGAGAATGTATGACAGTTGATGTCAGACATGCCCATGCAAGTATCACAGACACTGTTGTCCTGATAGGGTGTTCATGCACAATGGTGTTTACAATGTAACAAGTAATCATAAAGTATCATAAAGCAGCCCTTGGCTGGAGATAGCTGATTAAGAAACTGACAGAGGATAAAATAATTGTGTAGTCTAATAGACAGGCCACAAATTGGTCAAATGGCAGTGTAGCACAATAAAGGGGGAGAGACACATTGGGATGTACACTGGGTTCCACCCTTGTGGTTACAGGAACATTGACAATGGACATTTGAGGAGTGGGAAAAGGTTTCCTGGTCTGATGAATATCAGTTTCAGTTGTTCCATGCTGTCAGCACTACCAGGGTTAGCAGCAGCAGCATGAATCAATGGACTCATCATACCAATTATCTGCACTGCAGGCTTGTGATGGAAGTATGATGGTGTTGGTAGTGTTTTCGTGGCACACATTAAGTTCTCTGATACCAGTGGATAAATGTCTGAATGCCACGGCCTACTACATTGTTGCAACCAAGCACATTCTGTCATACTTGCAGTATGACAGTGATCAGTTACAGTTACAATTACAGTGATCAATGATAATGGTTACTTCCAGGGTGACTTTACCATACACGGTCTTCTCGGTGATCAGATCTCAACCTGATTGAGTATCTGTAGGATAAGGAGGAAGGCTATTCTTGGCAGAGATCCACTGCTGTACAATCTGAGGCAACTGCAGGATATGATTATATCTGCATGGACTAGCATTTGTGTACAATTCTTTCAACACTTCACCTCACCTCTTGGAGGTCATATCCTCATGACATGAGGCTGTTCTCAGTGGGATTAGATATCCTGGCTTACTTACTAGTAGGTGAGTATATCTAATAAAGTATTTATTCATGTTTAATGTGCTGGTAGATACTTCAATAAAGAATTTATTTCCTTGGTTTATAAGTAAACTGGTGTAATAATTAGAGGCATTGTATGTGTTGATTATGTCTTTTATATTGCCAAAATTTTAACAATTTTCTAATTCCAAACTTTTCTTTTCTACAATGCTAGGAAGCTCTTTAAATTTCTGTTTCCAGTGCATTAAGAACTTAAAGGTTTTAAAATGTATAAATCAAGCAAAGTTTTTTTTTTTTTTTTTAAATGTAGGAAGTTCAGTTCCAATGGATATCTACTCAAGATTGAGGAAAGCAGAGGACAGAATTCTTTATTTGGAGGGTTTATCTCTTGATTATTTTGATAATACGGTAAGTAATTATTGTCTCTTTATATACATTTTTTTTTTTTTTTTTTCTGATTTCAGTAAACGTTTTTTTTTTTTTTTTTAGTGAGTTAATCAGACAGCTAATGTTATTTTATTCATAGTTGAAAAAGTCATCATGCTTGTGAAAATCTATATTGTAAGAACCTTTTATATGTTGTTAAGTATTATTAAAAACAATATACTCATCAGTACAATAGAATTATATTATTCCTGATCTCATTTTGCTTACACCTGTGCTGTTGTAAATATACAATTTGTAGCCCTAAACCTAATCCATACATTTAAAAAAATATTTTTAATCGTGGCTGCAAACTCAGACAGCTTTCACATATGTATCATCAGTTGGCCTAACCAAAATGAAGAATTACTAATTTAAAATATACAATAGAAGACAAAATAGTTTATTGTATAACAAATGGCTCTACTGCTGATATTAGTTACTGTTTGCATAAGTGAAGCTTTTTTTTTTTTTCAAACTTTTTTCTTATAAAAGCACTGTGGCAATATTGAAATAGTTCCAGGTTTGAAAATTGGTGATTTTGATTTATTTTAGAATGTTTTATCATTAGTTAACTGTAATATTTTCATAATCAGTCTGCTCACAAAATCCTCTAGGTGTAAACTTAATACCCTCTTGTCTGCTGTTATGATTTATGGTCTCTTAGCATAAGATGCCATAAATCTATTATAAGCATCCATTTCCTTGAAAAATGTTAGACTGTTCAAATACTTTTGAGAATGTGTATATTGCCTGTAATAGTAATACTTAAATGATGTCAACTCAGATAGTTCAAGTTTACAACATTTAAGTAAGTATTACCATTTTTCCAAAAATGGCACTTGTTGGCAATATTGAACTGCATGCATTTTAATCGTGGGCTTAAATGCTTGTATACGTGCTGGCCAAAATATTAGAAAAAACCTCAGTGCCTAGAACGTGTCAAAATTATAATTTGAATTCAATGTGCCATGGATTCATGCAGTGACCAAAAGATATCTAGTATGTTTTAAGCCCATTGCTGTAGAAATAATAATTTCTCTAGTTTATTCACTGGCTGCATGCCAGTATATCACATTCCAATGTTTCTCATAGATTTTCACTTTGGTTCAGATTTGGAGACTGGAGTGGAAGGCATGGAAGGTAATTGAATTCGCCATCATCTTCCTCTTACCACTTGTGAAAACAGATCTAGCATTATAGATAGTTGTGTTATCATCTTGCAAATGGCCATCTACTTGTGGGTAAAAATGAAGCATTTCAGGATGTGTATGTTGCCTGATAAGCTTATTAAATATATGGTAGCTTTTTGTTCTTTCAGACATATCAGTAGGTTCAAGTGCATAGTGTGATAACATTCCTCATAGTTATTCCATCTCCTGCAGTTTTTACAATAGGTATGCTATGATACACTGGCTCTACATTCTAGTTGTGCTTTTTATACCAAAAAGGGGGTTGTGTAAATAGGGATTCATCAGCCTATAATATCATTTCAGTCATCTACAGTCAAATTTCTTCAACTCAGATATAACTTGGAGGCTGTTTCCAATTTTTGGCTAAAATCAGTAGTTTCTGATTAGAGTGATGACTACCAAACTCCAGATTTTGCAGTTCCCTATGCATTGTCTGTTGTTTTCTTTGGCTTCCAACCACTTATAAATTTTAGACCTGAAGAATCCTGTGATTTTCATGATTCTCGCTATTGTAGTCATATTATTTGCCCATCTCCACATAACTGCACTGACAGTATTTAAAATTTCAAGGTTTATATGTGACAATAACTGTGTTATTCTCTGGCTTGAGTATATTTCCTTCACACTGTCAATAAAAATGGGGTAGGATTTCTAATATTTTGGTTGATAGACGGCCTGTATATATATTTATGGAATCATGTCTGCTATCATTATTGATGTAATGTAGTATTATAATCCTATCTCTTAGTGTATTTTGTTTCATAAGTTAATCAAATATAGTAGTTTTCTTCAAAAATCCACACACACACACACACACACACACACACACACAACACCGCAGGTGCCAAAATTATGCATTAAGTTCGATTAATAAGTTCCAAACACCATTTATTTCTATTTTACATATTTTTTAGATTGTACATTGTTGCAATGTATAAAATCATTCATATTGTGAGTTATTCAGTACTAGTTCACAGTGTAGTACTTAATAGTACAGTAGTATGTATTTAATTTTTAAGGCAATTCAATTGCCTTAAATCATATCACACTATTTATACCTCACATTAAAACGTATTGGACAGTCATAACACCCATACCAGAAGCAGCATTTAAACTCGTGACCTTTATTTCTCAGGCAAGTAAATTACCTACTGCACCAATCCAACAGTACAGGTTCATATTTTGGCTTAATGCTGGTGACTGTCATTCTGTGGAGGTTATAGAGATCAGAGCTATTGTATTATATAATAAAAATTAAGAATTACACCTGAATACTTAGGCATAACCTTCAAAAACCCAAAATTTTCAAAAATGCGGAACATGCTACGTTCCCAAGGTTGCTGGATTTGCGAGGTTCTATTGTATTAACCCTAGAACTCCCAAGGGGAGCCAAATTGCCTGCAGCTTTTAATTCTTCCTGTATCTCCTAAAGTTTTCATTGAAAAATCTCTAAAATAAGTGTATTTGTCATTTAAGGTATGTATTTCATTGAGGTATAACTGCGTTACTTTTTTTCAGAAAAAACAGGTACATATTTTACTGTGGGCAGTTTTTGTACCTCTTTGAGATTAGACATTACCAATTTTTATCTGATATAGGTACTGCTACTTACGCACATAATAAATAAATTTGTTTTGCTAAATGGATTTAGCAAATGTTTTGCCTTGGACCTTAGTGGAGAACAGACCTTGTTTTAGTTTTGTCTAATTTTTTAAACATAATTGCACATAAGCATAAGAAAAACCTCATTTATACAAGAAGTAATTTGCAGAAACTGTTTTGAAATGTACTTACACGTTTATCTCTCAGTCGAGCAATTTATTACTGTGCCCTTCGGATCACTAGTGAACAATGAGTGCAAGAGATAGAACACCTTTGACTGAAGCTTGAAGAGATTCTTCAACAAAGTGACTTTTATGATAGTGATCTGGACGAAGATGTATCTGAAAGTGAAAATGAAATAAACATGGTAGAAAGTGAGACAGAATCACAAGACTCATCTGATGATGAAGATTGTTATCAAATCAACATGAAAGTGTTTTGACTGCAAAAGGTGGATGTCAATACAGCACAGTTATGCCAAGAGCAAATTGTATAGCTCCACAAAATATATTTGATTTAGAGAAGGCTTGACAAACAAAGGTAAAACCAACAATGTGTTAGACCCCTTCAAATAGTTCTTGCCAATAGAAATTATAGATATGATTGTTTGGTTTACTAATGATGAAACAGAGAGAAAAGGTGTTGAGAAAACTAATGCTACTGAGATGTATGCATTTCTAGGCATTCTGATACTAATAGGAACCAATCAAGATACAGAATTATCAATTCATTATTTATGTTCAAATGTTTTTGGACGAAATATCTATATTGGTGCAAAGAGCAGAAATAGACTCATTGAAATATTGAAAGCAAATAATCAATAATAAAGATAATTTTGTTTGCAACAACTTGTTTTAATGTTATTTTAATGAAATTAAACCAAACTTGTACATTTTTAAAAAATAAAGTGCCAAAAACATATGTGGGCAAAAAGTGTCCCTCTCTTGGGAATAGACGTAGGTAATTTTAGCTTGGGAGTTCTAGGATTAATCAAATATTTTTGTAAATATTCTTGTGCTTTACCACTTTGATATAAACACACAAATGGCCAGTGAAATGGTAATTATGGTTTAATGCAACCAAATGTAAAGTCTTGCACTTAGTAAATAATAACCCAAGGGTAATCTCTAGATCAGAGTTAAAGGCATCACTAGCAAAAATGTCTTGGTGGTGACAGCTATGAAATTCTCTTTGCAATGAAAACAGAAGCTTATATTGTTTTTTCAATCACTGTCATTATGTAATAACAGTACTGTATTAAGTTATATTCTTATTAAATATTTGTAAATATTATTAAAAACCTTTGCATATAGGGAGAAACAGGTTATCATTCCATTATATAAGACAAAGCTGAGATCATATTTAAAGAGTGCAGTATATTCAGATCTGAAAAGACATGCACTTTTTTGAAAGGAACCAGAGAATGGCAACCAGACTGGTTAGAGGAGCTTTAAGGAGCTTTTTTTTTTACTAGAAAAGACTTTGAAAATGTGGTTTGCCTTAGTTCAATGAATTATTGACTATTAAAATTATTCAAATAAATTACTGCACAGTGTTGCTGAGGTTGAGAACCAAGATAAATTTGAAATGAAGCAAGTACTTATTAAGTCTTGCTTCATTGTATTATTTGGCCATTCTAATATTAATATTTGCCAACTTCGAGAAATTGAAATGTGTAAAATTTTTAATTCAGGTGTGTTTTTCTGCCAGAATCCACCAGAACAGTGTTCTGAAACTTACTTTCAAATTAATAACAATTAATTAATGCAAAAGATATGATGCAATGTATTTTTATTTGCTTTATTTATGCATTCAAAAAAGTACTTTAATTTATTTTTCTTATTTTGTTTAATTACATAGTATAGTAGGGCACCACAGATTCAGCAACTTTGTAGCTGCACCAGTGCCAGTTTATGGAATTTTCTGATTTATGGGAATTCAGATATTTTATGGTATATAAGTATTTATTCAATGTAAATAAAAATACACATATTATAATTTACATCACTACTATTTTAATGAACTCAAGAATCATGATGTGCGTACGTAAAAGACAAAAAAAAAATATATATATATATATATATGGATAATCCTTGTTGTAGGCTTAGTCTCATACTAAGTTACAATACTCAAACAGCTACTCACTTGAAAATGAGATGAATAGAAAATATGACAGCGTGACTTAATAGAAATACTTATTGGGTACATTTATTTTATCTGTATTAATAATATAAGAAAATTTATATTTCCTTTATTATTGGTTAATTACTATTTTGCTTCTGTATTACAAGTAACTTAAATAAGTATTAAAGTATTTTTTTAATTCTTTTTTCCAGAGTCTAAGCTCTGCCACTTCCTCAAAAGTGAAATCAAAAAATTCCAAAGATGTAAATTATTCTGTAAGTAGTAGTATAGAAATGCTAAAAATTTATATAATTGAATTTTTGTATATTTTGAATAACTAAGTTAAAATTTTGCTGAAATACTGAAGTGATGATTTATAATTTCCTGTATTCTTGTTCATGTACCCTTTTGTAGTAATATTACTTATGGTATTAGCCTCAACATATATTTAAATTATCTGTGCAAATGTTAAGTCATAGATAGGATAAAATTGTTTTATTAAAACTAAATAAATAAAACAAAGAAGTTGTGATCTATCTTTTTTAAGAGACAAATATGAATCGATAAGCATTTTTTTGTGTAATGTTATCCCACTTATATAAATGACCAAAAGAAATTTCTGGAAACACTTTTGAAGTTTTCACATGACAGAATTTTCAAGATTCACCTTTTGTGGTTGTGGGACCTTATAATAAAAGGTTAATCAGTTTTAAACAGAGGAAACAGAATTATTTCCAAAAGTCATCAGCACTCTAATGTTTGTTCTACTGATATCTTGTCTATTCAACTATCAAAAAATGTATTTTATTTGTTTTATGGTAGTAGCATAGGTAAAATGTTGGTATTAGAACTAACTAATATTCAGGGTGTACATTAATACTGCATAATTGACACAGGAAATAATTGCTTGGCCAGAAATAAACTAAAATGTTCTGAACAGTTTTTGATTTGACACTTACACTGATGAGCCAAAACATTATGACCACCTACCTAATATGATGTTGGTCCTCCATGTGCAGCCAAAACAGCTCTTACCGGCGAGGCATGGATGCTATAAGATTTCTAAATGTATCTTGTGGTATCTGGTACCAACTTGTAACCAGCAGATCCTTTAACTCCTGTAAGGTCCGTGGTTGAGACGCCACAGATCGGAGTTGCTGTTCCAACACAAACCACAGATGCTTGATTGAATTGATGTCTGTGGAATTTGGAGGCCAGGGCGATACCTGGAAGTTTTCCTCATGTTCCACGAACCAGTCTCGAACAATCTGGGCAGTGTGGCATGGTGCTTTATCCTGCTGAAAGACGGCACTGCCAGAGGGGAAGACTGTAGTTATTAACCACGGCTGACCATGAGCATCCCACCAGCCGTGCCATTTCATATATGCTCTGACCCAGTCGTCTGGCCATTACAATTTGGCCTTTGTCAAACTTGCTTAAGTCCACTGCCTTTCCCATCTGAAGAACAAGAGTAACACTGATTAACGGAGCTCAGTATCATGTGTTTTTTATACCATGTCCTGACCTGTGCACATGCCGTAGTTCACCTGCAGATGCTTTGATTTGCATAACGACTTCCTGGTCATGTTTTGGTTCATCGGTGTATGTAATGAGCCACATCCAGACTGAATGATTTGAATTGAAAAGGCAGTTCACATGTGCTAGCTAGATGGTTAGGAGTAAACCTTACCACCATTTACCACATTATGAGAGGAAATTGTTTTCACCTATATCACTTTTGCTGTTCTCAAAAACTTGCTTGCAGATTATGAACATCATGTGTCCTGCTGTGCATGGGTTCTGCAATGACAGGTCACAAACGAACAGTTTTGCAAGTGCACCACCCTGTGGACTGGAAAAGCATGCCTTGCATAAGAGGACATTTGGAACTGGCACAAAATGCATTATTGGATGGTAGAAATCTGTATTTTGCCACTCTGTGGTGGTTTCAGCATCAGTGGCATTAATGTATGGGCTATAATGCTCCCCAGTCATCTAAATGGGAAGTAGTATCTCATTTTAAGCTTCTGTACTACTGGACTTGTTAGGTAATATGCCCTTGACCAGGTGCTGTATATAATGTGGTTCCAACATGATGGTGCCTTTTCCATTATTCCATCAATAATCTGGGAGGTGGTTAGGCTCTGGACAACCCAGATCACCTGATCTGAATCTGTTGGATTATTTTCTCTAGAGTCATTTGAAGGAACACGTTTACACTGACTTGCCTTCAAGCTTAGAAGATTTAGTTGTGCAGCTATCACCACTGTATACTGTGAATGCCTGTACATTAGAGTATGTATATGGCAATCTGCACTGCCATATGGGTGCCTCCATAGTCAGGTGGGCAGGAGCAGCAGTGCGTAGCACACGCTTCTTGATTAGACCGAGGTTCGAGCCCGTGAGCCACCAAATACGGAGGATGCGGAAAGGTCAGGGAATGACCACCGCATATCCCGGAGCAATATGGCCTTAGTTGCTAATGCTCCTAAAAACCAAATAACAACATAACAACAGTGCTGTTGTTATGTTGTTATTACATATACTGTGGTATATACTGTGGCAAGCATCTTATTGCTTGCCACAGTATCCAAAGGGCATTTCTGTTCTAGGAGCGAATCCTTCCCTTTGAGCAACTAATTGCCTACCTACCTACTAGTAGTAGGTAGATAGTCTTTCTCCCCACCCCTTCCATGGACAATTTCTGGTGGTATTTTCTCACCTTGTAGTCTACTATGTTGTGTGAAAAAACTGCATATAATACTGTAAACTATGTAAACTACTTCCTGATAGTTTTTACTTCCTTGCACACCTTATATCTTTAACATTCCTAATAATTAGAGAAAATCTAATGCAGGAGTGGTTATTTCTACTTCCATTACAATCTTTACTAATATTTCACTTTAGTTAGCATTAGCTGACATCACATTCTATTTATTTCTTGCTTAGCCTTAATTACCTATCAAATTATTGAGATTAGAGGTTTTTTTTAATCCTCATTAAAATAATTTTTCCCCCTATTGACATAAGTGTAGTTTCTGGAGCCATCACTAGCATGAATAGGAGATTACTCTCCTAGAAAACTGAAATATAAACTTTTCATTCTTTATTCATATACTTTTAACTTTCTGTTGACTATTTTATCATGCTGGACTGTTAGGTACTTGTGGGCAGGAGTTGCCTATTTCTGTCCTTAAATAAAACTTTGCTAAAGTATTAATGAAGAACAAAGGCTATTTTTTGTTAAAGGCAATATTTGTTTCACATTGCCACATATCAGATCTCATCCTTTGATCCATTGTCATAGGGTATTAATGTTTGCAAACGAGTACATTATGTCTAAGCTTTGTTAAAGTTTTTGGCTAATCCAGATATCCCCATTATGGTTTTTTCAGTTGTCTAACATTGAGTAATGATTTATAGGTTGATTACCATTGTCTCCATAGCTGAGTGGTCAGGAGAAGAAGTGCAATAGTACACGTTTTGAGTAGACCGGGGTTCAAGCCCCTGATTGCTAAATATAGTAGATCTGCCAACCCGCATTGGACCAGCATGGCAGATTATGGCCCATTCCCTCAGCATGAATCATTGAGGAGGATTCCATCCTGCAGTGGGTTGATAATGGCTGCAGTTTACCTTTTTTTTTTTTTTTTTTTTTTACCATTGGTATAGTGAGTCACTTTCTTTGACTAGAACTGCACATTAAAAATTTATTTTAATTATTAATTTTAACCATTTATTATTATGATTACACTCTGTCAGATATTCTGATTGCATTCAATAAGTTGTTTCACAAATGTTTTCTTATCATTTCAGAATGTAGAAATTACAGAAATTGCCAATCATATACGAACTCTAAAAGAAAAACTGAAACAAAAGGCAAAAGGAAGCTGTGCATCTTTAAAATGACCCATTGGAATGAAATCTGAAGTTTACAAAGCTCTATTATAAATTATTGGTAAATATTTTTGTTCAGTAACCATATTCTCAGTTCTCATTTTCTAACTTTCTTCTCTGTCAGTCATAATACACTTGCAGGAAGTCATGTCCTTTTTTTTATAGCTGTTTTTCATATTGTGATTTATGTCTAAAAGCAAATTTTGATAGTTAATACTATGAACAAGAGTTTTTCTTTTATAAAACTGCTAATTCTAATAACTAAAATGCATAATGTAGATTCCTAAATTATGCTTCCTAAGCACCTTCATGCCAGGCTCATAGAAAGCAGAAGTCTTCGAGGTGAGTCACGTTTGTAACTACCCACGTTTGTAATTACCCTATTCATAATAGGTATATATATATGATTTGCATTTCTCTCTTGCACTGAAAAAAATTGTAGTAAATATTTTTAAATATTACTGCATGAATATTACAAACAATGTGACAGTTGTTGAGCATAATTTCTTGTAAATAGGAAAAAGTAAAACTGGCTATTCAGTTGCAAAAATTAGAAAGCAGATTATAAGATAGAAGCTTTGTTAAAAGGCTTTTATGCTAAACCTGATTGAAAGCCATAGAAATTTTTAGAGCAACTGCTTGAGCTTCTCCAAACTTTTCTATGAATTTGTACACAGATGAGTACATAAGTCAAGGTAACATCAGCAGATTTGACACTGATGGAATCCATAGTGGTAGTTGTTAACAGAAGGAACATTTCAAGGTAGCCTAAGAGTTGGCAACTGTTGGATTTCTCCATTGTGTTGGAAATAGTTGAAGTTAGTGCAGTAAAATAATATATGTAAGGGAAGTATTTGTTCTTTGTAGGAATGCCTGGATATGAGCAGATTTCCTATTATGCTCTTAGTGAAATACCACCAGGACCAAAAGACTTATTGGAATCTAGATTGTTCATTATTCTTCTAATTTCTTTCTATCAGGAGTCTAGGTGAGGCATGGAGTGGGACATGTTCAGTATAGTAGGAGGAAATTTACCAAGATGGAGTATGAGGAAAAGTAAAATGTCAGTAAGTGAGCTTTACCTTTAGGTGAGTATACAATAAAAATGTCAGGATGTAACAAAGGTGTAAGTCTGGATGAACAGAAGTTGTGACAAATGGTTTTGGTAAGGGATTAGAAGGCTCTGCTATTGTTAGGCAAGAGGCTGGTTTTCTGTGCTTAGATTTTTCAGAATAAAGCTTGAATTTATTAATAATTTGTTTACAATTATTGCAAGCTTTTGTGTACATAGAAAATGAATTTGGAGATTTTGATGCAAGCCAATTGACATATGCTTTATTTTTATCCTGAAAAACCCGAGAGCATTTTTTGAAAAGCCATGGGTTAGATAAAAGACAAGAGTTTAGGGTGGAATGCAGTCTACTTATTTATTCTACTTTGCATTAGTATAATGCCAACAATGCGAAGCCAAAAATGAATATGGGGGATCTTCATGTGAGAATTGTGAGTTGAATTGAATCAAAGTGAGAATTGAGGTACCTAGAGTACAGCTAACATTAATTGTGTAATTTGAAGGCTGAGGATGAGAAAAGATAGTGCTAGGTGTTTGGTTTGGATTACCTAGTATTCAAGTAGGAAAATGAATAAGTCATTTAAAGCTACTGATAATAACAAGAGCCTCAGCATTTCTTCCAGCTTGGTCTATGCAACCAGGTTGTTGTTGTTATTTGGTTTTTAGAAGCATTAGCAACTAAGGCCATATTGCTCCGGGAATATGCGGTGGTCATTCCCTGACCTTTCCGCATCCTCCGCATTTGGTGGTGACAGGCTCAAACCCCGGTCTAATCAAGAAGCGCACTGCTGCTGCTCCTTCCCACCTGGCTACGGAGACGCCAGGTGCCATGCAACCAGGAAACTGAAGCCAACTGGAGTTATTAATATCACCAGTGAAAATTACTTCACTCTTAGAAGGAGACAGTAAATGAATTTGATAGAACGTGGCAAAGAGATTTTGAGCCAAAGGTGATAAAAAAAAAAAAAAAAGAAAGTCCAGATTAGGAAGACTCTGACAAAGAATATCATAGTATACATATAAAAGTATACTGCCTTCAAAGTAGAAGGTGCCACAGAGTGAGTAATTAGAACAAATTAGGAAAAGTGAGATGAATGGTGGTCAAGGAAACTGATAGTTGAGATTCTATTAAAAAAAATAATGGGATTTAGAATATAATTTTTTTAGGTGGCAATGGATATCACTGAGAGGAGAAAATTAAATCATGTATATTTGTGAAAATGTACTGGGAAGTTTTTGAGAGGAATAGTTCTCTTTCTGCAGGTAAATTTGTTCTATTAATTCGATTGTTTATTATACGTTGATGAATGAAGTAAAAATTGGAGGTGAGAAGTGAAACATGTAATATAAAATGAGGTTTAGATATGTTGCATAACAAGGTATCCTGCATAAATGTTACTTGGATTCTCTCTCTGGTCACTAGCTGGCAGCATAGAGGTAGCAAAGTATATACTAGCTGATCTGGTTGCATCTTAAGAATGTTGCCAGTCAGTTCAGTTTGGTGGGCGCCTCCGTAGCCAGGTGGGAAGGAGCAGCAGTGCGTAACACACGCTTCTTGATTAGTCCGGGGTTCGAGCCCGTCACCACCAAATACGAAGGATGCGGAAAGGTCAGGGAATGACCACCGCATATTCCCGGAGCAATATGGCCTTAGTTGCTAATGCTCCTAAAAACCAAATAAACAAACAAGTTCAGTTTGGTGGACTATCTAGTAGCCAATCTGCAAATATCAATTTAAGTTGTACTCAAAATGTAAGGAATGTTGTCTTACCATGAGGAGGTGCTGGTGATGCACTAATACCTTGTGACCTTATTTGCCTCATACTTGTTCTTAATGCCTTGTCCCCTCCCCATCTCTAATCTCCAGTTTCAGTGTCAGGAGTTCTGCATTGCCTAGTAAAATAGAAAACCCCACCATCATCTTAAAGCACACCAAGAGATCAAGTACATTGGCCGTGGAATATCTGAACTTGCCAGAGAAGAATACGTTTTTTATGAGTAAAACTGGATATTGATTTCCCTGAAATCAGTATTCAGTTAAATTAATAAATATAAATCCATTTATCCTTGATATGGCTAAGACCAAAGAAGTTTATATATTCGTTGTGACTGTATACATATTGAATTAACGAGTAAGGGCAGCCAGATTTTTACCAACAGTTCACAATGGGCTGTGCACCTTTCTTTGGCAGTGAACAGGATCAAACCTACAACCTCCTTACTTGTGGCTGTGCATGCTGACCACAGCCAGCCAAATTGTAACACATCATAAAACCAGATATATTGCATCTACCCTTTCATTTGTAGACTTATCTGCTTAATTGGTTCCATACAGCCTCCACATATCTGACTTCATCATTTGATAATGATGAATTCAGAGATGTACTTCAGAGCTTTACAAGCAGTATAGTGCTACCATTTAAATGATACCACTTTGCGTTCTCAAAACTCTATACTAGTGTCTGTTTCCCTGTTACTTAAATTTTCCAGTTTTCATGTCACATTTTTGTCTTACTGACCAAGTTATGAGGCTCATTACTAGAAATATAATGTGTACAGACATTTATTGATATTCTTTCACATCAAGAAAAAAAAAATGGTAACTGTGTGTCTCTTTGAAACTTCATGGAAAACTTGCTATTTCAGTGTTTGCAAGTAAATAACAGCCATTACTCTTATTGTGTAGATTTGTGGCAGTGAGCTTTTTAAGTTTATTACATTCATCATTTCTCACTACACCATTTTGCCACTATTCCAGTTGTGAACATTATGTATATACAGTACACATCTTTTTAGTTTACAATGTCAGAATGATAATTATGTGTCTTTACTTATTTATGCAGCATATATGTCTCAAATTTTTTTCTCATTTAGTTAACCCCTGAGTCATGCCTTTCAATTTCTATGTCAGAGATGTTTTACATACTTTGTCTGCAGGACATTTCAAACTTTATTGTCATGGTGATTTAATAATGTGCAAGAAAAGTTAAATGTTTCTTGCATGTTCAGGCTACATTGTAAATAGCATACTGTGCTGTCTGTATAATACAGACAGAACATTATGAAAATTAATACCTTTGTGAGAAAGTTTAGAAGAATTCTGTTTTTAATTAAATAACTAGAATAGATTTTATCACTTTTTTTTTATTGCTTATTTGGTATCTGAGGCGAATCAACCGAAAATACATGTTTCTTCTCTTAATACGTTGTACTGTTACAGCTACTTTCATCTTCACATTCAGTATTTTCACTTCCTGAAATATAATAATAAAGATTACCTTAAAAGAAACATAAAGAAAATAAAACTAATCATTGTATTATTTGATTGTTAAAATTACACGTGTTCGAAGAAAGTGAATTTCATATTTCTAACCCTTTTTCACAATGGTATGTTACATTAATGACTAGCATCACAAATAGAAATATAAACAAGATATTTATTAATAGTTAAGGCAAAGCTAAGTAATATTTGACAGGTGCTCTCAAATTATTCCAAAATGAGCATTTGCAACCTTTATACAACAGTTTTGGTAAACATGACAATTATGGCTGAAATGTTATCAGAAGCCCTCAATTTGCTTCAGTTTATCATTTTAAATGGAAAACAAAATGAAAAGTTCACCAGGTGCAAACTAATATTTAGTTGAACCGCCTCTGGCCCTGATGACAGCAGCACACTGTTGAGGCATTGACAAGATCAATTTCTGAAGTTCGTGATTAACTTTCTAAAGTTAGTTCGTGGTTCCAAACACGAATTATGGCTTCCTGAAGTTCACAAAGGGTCTTTGGTTTCTTTCTGGCAACTGCAGATTCCACACAATGCCAACAGTTCTCTATAGGATTCAGGTTCGGGTTGTTTTCTGGCCAGCTAAGAGTTGTAATGGACCGTTCTTCTAACCATTTTTTCACCTGTAACAAATGTAAACACATTACTGTTGAACCTTCAATGCAGAAATGAAGCTCAAGTAACTGCAGAAGTGCCTATTTACACTTTTCGCCCGATGTCCAGGAGCAGAGTCGTCCTGAAAGATGCAGTTACTTGGCAGGTTGAAATAGTCTAATGGTTGGCAGCAATTTTCCTTCCAATATAGCCAGGTATCCATTGGCATTTACGGAACCTTTTATAAACTGCAGGTGACCTACTCTGCAATACGAAATGCACCCCCATATCATTTGGCTGGAGGGAATTTCACTGTAGACACCATACGGTCTAGATGGTATTCTTCATCATTTCTACGGTGAATCATTTGTCTCCCATCAGAGCGATGCAGGTTGAATTTCTTCTCATCCGAGAAAATAATTGACTTCCACTGCTCGGGGGTCCATTTGACATGCTCCTCACACCAAATTGATCGTGCCTTTTTCATTTTTTGTGTGAGGAGGGGGCTTCTTAAGATGACAGGCTACAATTCCATTTTTGAAGAGGCGTCTTCTGACTGTTATTGCACTTGCTACCACTCCTGTATGTTCTTTCCATTCTCTTTTCAGCTCAGACGAAGAAGCTTTATGGTTTTTAAGGCATAAGCACTTCAAAATGCGGTCCTATTTTGGCATAGAGACTTGTTTTCATCTGGTTCCTTTTTTCCTATCAGCAAAAGAACCAGTATTCTTAAGTTTGGAAAGAAATCTACTCACTGTCGACTGATTACAAGACATTCTATAAGTAATATGACGAGAAGAACATCCTTCCTCACATAAAGCAACAATAGCACTCTTTCTTTGTGGCGTCAACTGCACGTAACTCACTATCCTGACACAAGCAAGGAATGACTGCAACTCTTGCAGAGCGTGCTTATGTAGCTGATGCAATATTACGTCATCACCTACGCGTATCGATCTTATCTGATGCAATATGTAAGAAATATTGCCATATACTTACGTTTTTCGGAAGACAATTACAATTTTAAGGGGTGATGCACTTTGTTTGAACACCAATGTATTATATATTGTGTAATCTTGTGAGGATAATACAGCTCATTAGAAACAATTGACCTGATCGCTCTAGAATTAAATAATGAACTAGGCCAAATTTCAAACTTAGTATGACACATTTTTGACATTAGTATTAGTAGCAACAAATGATGCAAGGAAACATGCTTATATATCATCAAAAAAAAAAAAAAAAAAAGAAAGAAAAACTATCCATATCATGTGTTTATTCTCTCTAATAATTTCTCTTATTCTTCTTTAAATTTATTCAAATTCCATTTCTACAATGCCAAATTGAAGTTCATACCAGTAATCATCAGTTACCCTCTGTCTCAAAGCAAATTTTTATACAATTACCTTGTAGCCATCCTTTTTCAGTTTATGTCCCCTTATGTATGTTGTGAAAAATTCATCAGTCATCCTTATTCTTCAGTTTTGCAAATTACAATGCTAATTGAAGTTTTCTTTCATAGTAAGAATATTGTTTGTGTCTTTAATTAATCTTGTTGCTCTTCTCTGCATCCTTTCCAACAAATCCACATCCTTAAAATGAAGCTTCAGACCTGTATGACCTGGTTGCACTCAAGATGCAACCAATGGATAAAATGCATGGGATAATTTATAATCATCGCGTGCATTTTACCACCAGTTCATGTGATAAAATGCGCAACATCCATTTTACAATGGGATAATCATCCCCTTGTCTCTGCTGGCAAAATTCCTATATAATTCACAGAATCCTATGAGCTATCCTAGCAGACTGCTTGCACTGCTCAGAAAACTTCATGTGTTAAGTTACCCCAGGTCTTTTTTGTTCTCCACCATAGACTGAGAAATTGCCATTTCTCAGTCTAATTTTTCCAGGTCTTGTTGGAGTGGTACCTCCTGATTCCTGTCATTAACCACCCTGCCAACCTTTGTATCACCTGCAAACTTAGACAATAAGCATGATATGCCTTCATCAATATCTTTAATAAATATTGAGAAAAGGAGCCCAACACTGAATCCAGAGGGACTCCACCAATAACATTAGTTCCAGGAAAAGCAGTGGCTGTTAATAATATCTTTCTCTTCCTACCTCATCACTCAACCATCCCTTTATCCATATCAGAAATTTATCCCTAATAACATAGTGCTTTGTTCTGTACAGCAATCTTTAATTTGGAACAGTATCAAAAGCTTTATTGAAATCTAAGTATATGATGTCAAAATTAATTTTTGCATCTAGTTTTTTTGTTACTGTGTCATATTAGTCAATCAGATTGGTCAGACAAGATTTCCCCTTAACAAATATATGATGTAATTTCCATATAACTGCAGCCCATTCTCTGTTAAGGTGATCCTGCATTACTTCCTTAACCACTGAAACCATTATTTTCCCTGGAAGAGAGGTCAAGCTTGCAGCTCTGTAATTATCTACTTTGTCCTTTGACTCTACCTTTGTGAAAACAGGAGACATTAGCACATCTCCAGCCTGTAGGAACCCCCCCTCACCCCAAGGATGTAATCTTAATGATGATAATGGTTTTCTTACCTCCTTTGTTGCTTCCTTTAATATAATTGGATAGATGCCATCAACCCCAGATGCTTTATTCATTTTTAGCTTCAGTACTTTCACTTCCACTTTCCTCTCAGTTATCACAAAATCATTTAACTTCTGTTATCCCTAAAAATGTCTTCACACATGAATGTAGGTGCCAAAATATTTAGTTTGTCAGCAACCTAACAGGATCATCATATCTTATGGGTCAATGTGGGTCATCTCTTTCCTTCTAATGTTAAGATAAGCAAAGAATTCTTTGCATGCTGCTTAGCCAAATACTTGTAATCTGTCTTATCTTGCTTAGTGACTTAAGTGCAGACTACTTTGTATTTACTGTAGGTCTGTCCCCTGATAATTTATAATCATCCCATGCATTTTATTCACCAGTTCATGTGACATCCATTTTTGGTTTAAATCTTGAACAGTATCTCTTAGTTGGTGTAAAAAGCGCAGTAGCTTCCTACTTCCCTTTATGCTTTCCATTTAGAATTTGCAATTGGTTCACCTGAAAAGAATTGTCAAAGAAAGTTTGTCAGAAATCTTAATTTAATCATCAATGGCTACACCATTTAGACCAGTGTGGTTCATCCCTTTCTTTTTTGTGTTAACATAATATGCCTCAGCTTACCTAACCCTCTTAGTGACTTGATAGTAGACTAATTTGTATTTACTATAAGTTTCTGTGTCCCTGCTACGTTACATCCATTTTGGTCTAAACCTTGAACAGTATTCTTAGATGGTATAAAAAGCCTAATAATATCTACAATTACTTCCTAAATCGTTCCCATTTAGAATTTGCAGTTGGTCCTACTGAAAAAAATTTAAAAACTAATACCATTGTAATTCTTGTTTATGCTCTCACACGACCACTAGATAGAGGAGTTTACATTAAATATTTTGTCAATGAATATAATTGATATGTCATTGAATAATCATTAACTGTATTTTGTAGTCACACAGGCTTGAACTATGGTCCAATCAAAGTGTGTGCACTTTGCACCCTTATGTCTGACCACTCAAATACGTTGGGCCTATTAGTCACCTTTATGAAAGCAAAATCCTTTCTCTTTCCTCTTGATAGTAGTTATATCTTTATGTAAATCCCACATCAATGCAATATGATTACTACCACTCAGTGTTCCTTTATCTGGAAAAGTCCAAACGTTTCACACTATTTTCAACAGTAGGAACTTAGCTGATGTTGGCCTGTCACAGTGTAAATGTGAGGTCATACTGTGGGCATGTTATGCAGCATTGAAAGAGTGCCTTATGGTACATAAAGCACTTGCTTATGGAGTGCAGCCTTAGTACAGTGGTTCCAATATAGTTTGAAATTATATTATTCTGAGTGTAGTGCATATTTGAAATTTTTTTATAATTATTTAAAAATACTAGACTAATATAAGCAATATATCTTAATACTATATATATATATATATATATATATATATTAATGTTTGACTATTCTTATTCAGAAATTCTTCAACATATTTCTTTGATTTGTTTATGCCATATTTTTTCCTTTCCAGTACAAGTTTATGCGATAATATGAATTAAAAGTATAAGTGGAAGAGGCGACAAATCCCCTGAGGAAAGAACAGGCTGGCTGCCTGAGGAAAGAGGTAGTGCTGGCTGCAGCTATCAGAGTCCAAGCAACTGACAATGCCAGATGTTGGAATTTCTGAGAAAACAGAACTTGCAGTAACTATACAATTTGCTCTTATAACAGATAAGAGTATCAGTAGGGGGAGCCTATGAGGAAATGATGAAGGTATTTGGAAATTCCCTCTTTATGTCAGCATGTAGTCAGAGGAATTTTCACAATGGAGATACATAAAGTAGAGTATGATTTAAAAAAAAAAAAAAAACTGTCATAGGGCATATTTATACACTAATTTTTTTCATCATCATATGATGGATTATACATTAGTTTAATAATAATATATTCCAAACTGTTTGGGACTTGGTATTACTAATTACTAATTTTAAGTAAAGCACTATGTGCTCATTTGTGTAACAGATGAAAATGCATGAAGGTTATGGCGGTTTTGTGTTTTTGTTTTTTTGACTTCTTTTTTTTTTTTTTTTTTTTTTGTTCACAGGCAGTAGAGCTCACAATGGAAGAAAGGAGCTGTGATGAAAATTTAATTCAGAATGAGGGAAATATGTTGACTAATAGCCACTACTATGCTTAGTATATGGGGACTTTCATCAGATTGCATGGTTCACAGTTCTACCAGGTGATATTGGATATACAGGTAACCTGATGAAGATCAAGATGGTTGACATACAGGTTATAGCCATTGAACCTCTGCAAGAATTCTGAGTAATGAACTGGAGATGACCAAAGTGAGAGCTGTGTAGGTACTTTGCATGCTCATAAAGTCACAATGGTTGGACCATTTTAATCCATCATACAGACTCATATGATAACAAACCAAATTCTACTCTTCCAATTGACTGGACCTTTACTGACCAAATTCTACTTGTCCAGTTGACCGGACCTTTACTGACCAAATTCTGCTTATCCAGTTGACTTCATCAACTTCATTATAATTGAGGTGGATCCCTTTGTACTATGTCCGTGGAAACTGTCTCTGCCACAAAAACATTTTCAGTCGGTTTCTTCTACTAAAGCCTTAATGGGTGGATTGTGTCATTGCTCTCTCAAACATCAGTTCAATCCAAATCTGCTTGTCACTCCCATTAAGACAGGAGGAATTTTAATGCATTTTTTTTTTTTTTTTTTTTTTTTTTTCACAGGCTGTCACTAAGTTTCTTGGGTGAAAGCTGAATGATATTTCTCACAGAAATACTGATTTTTCATCAAGAAAAATAAGCAGGCTGGCCATGGCATACATTAAATATTTTACAGACATCATAAACTATAGCTGCCACCTTGTGATATTAATTGTATTGATAAGAATATTGTAACCACTGACCTGAACATTAAAATAAGTATAAAAGAAATAAAAATGTTACAACATAACGATATTAAAAGTAAATAAAATCAAATAAAATGTGTGGTATAGCAATTAAAAGCGATATGACTATAATACACACAAAACAGCAAATAAGTGATAAAATAAGCATGCAAGGGCTTTCAAGGCATAGGAACCTCTTTATCTTTTCTTTTCTTCTGTCCACCAGGCTCAATGCACAGAGTACTGAAGTAATGGCAGCAGCTTGTCTTACACCCCAGAAGCTACAACCATCCGGTTGTAGCTTCTGGGGGTGTATGACAAGCTGTTGTCATTACTTCAGTCTAAGTAATAAAAAAGAAGTCCCTAAAAGAGGGACTTCTTTTCCTGTAAAAGAGGTCCCTATGCCCCGAAAGCTTCTTGTATTTATTTTATTGCATATTTGCTGTTTCGCGTTTATTATATTTATATCACTTTTAACTGCTATACTGCACATTGTATTTCTTTTATTTATTTTTAATATCTTTTATGCTTGTAACAGTTTTGTTTCTTTTAGTTATTTTAATGCCTGTGCATTTTTATTTTGGTTTTAAATAAATCATTTAATGTTCAGGTCAGTGGTTATAACATTCTTATCAATATCTAATGCCTGAAGTCTCTTTTATTATAATCTTAATTGTCTCAGTGCAAATTCTAAATAGCTTCCATCTTTTGCTAAGGAGGTTCCTTATGCATTTTTCTTTTTTTTTTTTTTTTTTTTTTTGAGACAATGAGAACTCATATCAGTCCACATGTAAAAAACTCAGTTTAAACATGTGTATGTTTAAACTGAGTTTTTAAACACCAGTTGACAAATTATCAATAGCCAGTCAGTTTGACATTAATGCTTCACTACACAAGACAAGCATTTAAGGGAATTTTGTTGTAAAACATATGGCTCTGTAAAAGCCCTTAATGTTACAATTTATCAGTTTGAAACCATGCATTAAGAAACATTTGTCATGTGCTATAATGATTAGCAGCAAAGGGGCAGTTGAGCATGTGTAGATAAATCAGGTAATTGTGTTGAAATGCAACAGTAAGTTTTACTGAGAACTGTGGGTAGTACATAATGTAGAGGACAATGATATATATACTCTGTGACTGTATTTGGTAATGTTTGATATACTGTATTTAAGTAGTTATTTATCAGATTAGGAAATAGGATAGCATGGAGGAAAACAAAGTAGAAGTCCAGTCCAGAAGGACTACACCCACTTGTATAACAGATTTGGATTTATCAGTATCCTGGCAGTTTTTTTTTTTTTTTTTTTCTAGTATGCTTGTATTTATTTGATTCACAATTTATACTTCTTTGAAACTGAACAAATTGTTAAAATCCCTATCCTTTACACCATACTTCTAAAATTACTTTAATAATTTTAAAATGAAGCCTAGACTAAATTTTTCATACCTGCCTCTCTGTAGTTTGGCTAGGTTTCATTGACATCTTTAAGCTGTTACTCATTTGTAGAAATTTAATTTTGATTTGTCTGATTTTAGGGTCAAATGGACATCTAGAATGTCACTGCATGGATTTGATGTCATCTTCATCAGATCCAGGCTTGACCAGATGTTTAACTGAAAAGAGGATAGTAATATAGATTAGTCATGGACCATATTTTTGAAGACAAGATCTCTGATAACAAGGTATGCCCACTCTCTGTACACCCCTGAAAAAATCTCCATTCTCCAGTAATTATTATTGCAGTCTGGTACTCCAGGTCTTTTATCTTGGACAGTCCTAGCCAATCTCCAGCTGACACTGCAGCAGTCTTCCTGCCCAGAGATTTGCTTCCCAACTTAGCACCTCTTATACTGTCAAGTTCATGCTATAGATGGCAAGTTAGAATGTCAATAGATCATGTCATCACAACTTATAACATTCTAATAGAGAAGAGATAGGTGACTGCATACATTTGCAGAAGCCCAGTCTCTTCGACATATTAACCCTACAGAATCTCCCATGGTCTGCATGTGGCTGACTTTGACAGTAGTATTCCATAAAGAGGCAGTCTTTTCTCTTTGATATGAATGGGTTATTAAGTAGTGTATGTATATAAATATTTCATGTATCATTTTGTATTTTATGTACATTTGACTTTACTGAAAATGAGTTAAGGGTTTGAAACCTCCATATGTGTAAATTTTTGCTACATAATTTATTGTTAATGACATTAAAATGCAACTAACAACTAGTGTAAAAGAGTGAATTGTGTTATAATTAAATAGTAGACATTTTAAATTCCTTGGGTTGGAGAAGAAAAAAAAAAAAGAATAAATACTAATAAATGAAATTAAAACTATTAGTTACAAATAAAATAGCCAATTTATTATTAGTTTCAAGAAGGAATATTAAAGTTTTTTAAGTGAAATCTCTCATTATAGAATAAAGCACAGAGCTTACTTTCATCACAGAGCATTCCTTTCCATCCTTCTTTGCAATTGCATTCCCAGGGTTCCTTACACGTTCCATGCTTACATCCAGGATAGGGAAAGCACTGATCGCAGTACATTCCATGCCAACCTACTTGACACCTACAGATAAAAATTTACCATTAAATTGTGATATTTTTATTGGATCATTTTTGAATGTTGCAATGCCATTTTGTTCTCTAAATAGCAGGAATTTGGTGGGGTATTTGGTGCTTGTGTTATTTGCTATGTAGTGTTTAAAATTAGATAACTTTTTACTGTTTGCATTAACATTCCGGAAAGTCCTCTATGTAAATATCTCTCTCTCTCTGCGCACGCGCATGTGTGTGTGTGTGTGTGTGTGTGTGTGTGTGTGTGTGTGTGTGTGTGTGTGTGTGTGTGTGTGTGTGTGTGTAAGCAAGCAACAAAAGCACTTTAAAGTTATTTTATTTAGCACCTTCAACCTGGCATACAGTATATTACTATTATTAAAAACATATTGGTTCAAGTATACTATATTAATATAGTATATATACACAGGATGGATGCTTTCCTGGGTATTGTTATCACAATTGGAACAGAATATAAGTGAAATAGGCTTTTGTTGCATCTGATAAGAAAAAAAAAAAAAACATCAGTTTCCCTTTTGCCGACCGGGCTAGCTGGGTGGGTAAAGTGCCTGCCTGGCAACCCAAAGGTCGCAGGTTCGAATCCCGCCTCGGGCTTGGATCAAAGTACTGCAAAAACCTTGGGAGGTGCATTATGGCCACAGAAGCCGATGCGCCAACAACTACAAAAAAAAAAAAAAAAAAGTTTCCCTTTTCATATCATACTCTATTCAGTGACAGGAAGCACTCATACAGTTCCTCTCTGAACTTCCCCAAGTTGTCAACCTCAATTGCTGGCAGGATAATTTATTCCCATAGTCAACCATTCATTAGCTAAAGGTAAACTCTGAGATTGTCTGCTGGTACTCATCTTCAGTTTATATTTATGCTCCTGGTTCTTGTCTTCCCTATCAGTGAGAATAGCATGCTCTTATTCATTTCACTCATTCCCTTTAGGACATTATACACCTAAATCAGGTCTCTTTCTTGGGTGTCTAGTTTTTTATCTCTGCAAATTATACCTTTGAACTCATTCTTTTTCTCCTTAATGTCAAAGTTGTTTCCCACCAGTCTAGTCACTCTTCTCTGCACTCACTGAGAAGGATTCTCCTCCCCAGATATGGCTTTGAGATAATACGGTATTCCAAATGCAAAAAAGTAGACTCGTGGTGACTCACATAACAGAACTGTAACTTCCTTTTCTGTACATGCAAAGGTCTGGTAAATAATTGATAAGATACTGGCTTCCTGTTTGTTTGTATTGCATTGCATGATGAATTATGTCTGCCTGTATCATCACTGCCAAGTCCATCTCACTGTTTACCACCTTTAACTCCTCTCTAATCTATAAGTTGTCTTTGAGTTATTATTTACTGGGTGTAGGGACCTTATAATTTGGAAACAAACTGCAATTACTAGTTTCTTGACCATCTGTATAGCCAGTTCATTTTTAAGCAGTAGGGCTGGTTGTGATCATTTACAAATCTCCAAATCATTCCTGAAAATTTTGATAACTTGTTTTGTGTGCTCCAAACAGTTTCACTTAAGAAACTTATAAACAAGAGGGGGTTCCCCAGCACCTTATCTCCAAGAAACTAGACTCATGACTCTGGCAAACTCTGAAGGATGTTCATTTATAAATAACTACCCTCAGTTTCCTCTCCTTCATCCACCCCTATAATGTTGGAATTATGGACAAGATCCACTTGAGGACCTTGCCCATAATCCCAACTTGAGGACCTTGCCCATAATCCCAATTTGAATAGTAGCTATTCATGAGAGAATATGTTAAATGCTTTCCTGAAGTCAGTTATTTCTTGAATCTAACTGCTTAGTAATGATGTCGCATTAATTAAACAGGCTAGATGAGCATGATTTCTCCTTTTTAAACCCATGCTCCAAACCTTTAGGATTCCATAATTTTATCCACCATAGAAGTTACTTTACAATTACAGAAGTAACTTTACGGTTACTTCTGTAATTGTAAAGTAATGCAGTTCAGGTGAATTTTCCCTGAGTGCAGCAATGATTTCATAATGAATCCCTGTGGTTTGCTGCCTCCTTCAGAAATAGAAGGAAATGCAGCTTTACAATCACCCTTTCCATATACCCTACATAAAGTCAATTGAAATCATTGTGGTAGGGAAACAATTTTTCTGTTTTATATAAAATAGAGATATAAAACTTGTAATTTTTCTCTCTTTTTTTTTTGCATGCAGATACTTTTAGTCTTGTGATTTCACTTACCTACATTTTTATTGTGTAAAAATGCTTTTTTTTATCACTTTGTGTTTTTGTATAGGAGCATATGGGGGAGTCTGCAAGGAGTCTGCAGGTTGGAATCACTGGGAAAATCCTTAGATGGATAGAAGGATGGCTTCAGGGCAGGAGGCAGAGGGTTGTGATAAATGGCTACTCCTCAGATTGGGTTGATGTAAGAAGGGGTTGTTGTTGTTTTTAATTTTCATAAACAACATTGATGAAGGGATAGAGGGCGTGATGTCTAAATTTGCAGATGATGTTCAAATTGGTAGAGTAGTTAATGATCACTGTCAAGCTGAGCTTCTTCAGAGAGACCTAGATAGACTTCAAGAATGGTCAGAAAAATGGCAGCTGTGCTTTAATCCAACAAAGTGTAAGGTATTACACCTGGGAAACAGTAATCCCAAAAAAACTTATTCACCCAGTACTGGAGGAAAGGGACTTGGATGTTACGATACGGTCAGACATGAAATTCTCTGAGCATTGTAAACAGGTTGCAAGGAAGGCCCATGGTGTCGATGATCTATCAAACTTTTGCAAGTAGAGATAGGGACGTGATAATCCCATTATATAAGGCTTATGTTAGACCACACTTGGAATACTGTTTTCAAGTATGGAGACCGCACCTAAAGAAAGACATCGAGCTTCTTGAAAGGGTGCAAAGAAGGGTAACTCACCTGGTGAGATTGGCAAAAGGGCATCCTTATGAAGAAAGACTTCGAATATGTGGGTTGCAGAGTATGGAAACTAGACACCTTAGAGGAGATTTGATTGAGGTGTTTAAGGCTCTGAGAGGCATCAGTAAAATGAATGAGGACAAAATTTTCAAGATTATAAATGATGCTAGAACTAGGGGACATAAATTCAAGTTACGGGGGGGAAATGTTTAGATTGGACTGCAGGAAGTTTTATTTTAGCCAGCGAGTTATAAATTACTGGAATAAGTTGCCTTCATGGGTGGTAGAGGCCGACAGTTTGGGGAAATTCAAAGGTCATCTGGATAGTACTTTCGGGTAAGGGAAGCGCATAGGATGATAGGTTTAATTTCCTTTTTATTTATATTTTATTTTATTTTTTTTAATTATTATTATTTAGTTATTTATTTTATTTATTTATTTTTTTTTTGTTTTTATCATTGTTTTGTTCGGATTTTTTTTTTTTTTTTGGCTGGTGCAGCATAAGCCATAGGCTTTCTTGCACCATGCGGCCGTTACTAATACTAATACTAACGCTCTCTCAAGTCTGGCCACAGGATTGGATCTTTCAGTGCAGAATACTCTGGTTCCGCAGGAGGTGGTCTTACTGAGACTTTTAATTGTAAGGGAAATTCGAAATATATCCTGTAATAAATATCGATAAATTGCCAGGTGCGAAAATTTTCAGCTATCAGTGTTTTAAATGTTAGTAAGGTAGTCCATGTGGGTACCAATGACTTAAAACATAACCAAACCGATGATAGTCAAAAAATATAAGGTCATGCTGGAAAAATGTGGCGAGAAGAGACAAAATGTTTCAGTCGGCAACCCTGCCCAGACATAGTAACATGGAAATATGATGAAAACCTTATGGATTAACACTAGAATTGAGACACATGGTAATTATAATTTATGATTTAGTACACTTTGTAAGGACATTAAATTATATACTTTTCATCAGAATTACATTTCTCTACCTCTATGGAAATTCCTTATATGGATATAATTTGTGGATAGTGTTTTTCAAATGATATTCCATGAGGAGGATGGTTTATCATAACTAGTATTCCATTTTGTTAACAACTACAACAGATGAAATAAAAATATATGCAGTAGAGTCTCAAAGTTTGCATAATCAAAGTATGTGACCCTGCTCATTTGCAACTTACCTCCTGATTTATACTTCTGTTCGCGATTTATAATTCTAGCTTGTCATGTATGTTTTGTAATGGCAGTTGGTGACAAATGAAAGGGGAAGGGAAAGAATGGAAAGGAAAAGGTAGATGTCATAGTGGATGTGCAGTGTCAGTTTTCATTCTGATGAATAAAACTTTTGTACTTTAACTAGATAATACCTTATGGATTAATAAGAATAATAATGTGTCTTTAGCCTAAATAAAATATACAGTAGGGTCTCAAAGTTTGTGTAATCAGAGTATGTGACCCTGCTCCTATGCAACTGACCTCCTGATTCATACTTCTGTTCGTGACTCATAATTCTAGCTTGTCATATTTTATGATGATAAATGAGGATTCATCTGGATTATATAAGATTAATAAGGATGATAATGTGTCTTTAGGTGCATCTAAAGACACATTATCATCCTAAAGGTGCATCTATGAGGATGGATTTGCCTTGACCATACTTTATTTAAGATTTATGTACATTTAATTTTCAGAAATAAAATGTATATACACATGAACACTCTATATAGGAGTTCATCTGGTTTTACCTTATTACAGTAGTTTTCTATAGGGGGGAAACCCAATTTATGAAAGGTACTAGGAACCTAACTGTTGCATACTTTGAGACCCTGCTGTACGTATAATAATTATTATGTGAAAGAACATGTTCTTACTGCACTGCCAGGATAGCTATAAACTGATGAGTGCTGTGATCTTAGCCAATGGTATTTTAAAAAAGAATTATTGTTGGTAGTAGTCCGTTGCATAAGAATAGTGGATTCATAGCACATTTCTTGCAGAAGAAGGTTGCCATCAAGTATTACTATTCAGACCAAAAATTTTCTATTTTTTCATATATTTTTATTCATAGCATTAATACCAAATTAGGGATGCAATCCTGGATAAAGTCCTGAGAAAGTAAAATGTGATAAGGGGCTGGTAAGTGTTTATTAGTGCAAAAACACACCTCAGGCCGTGTGATATACCATTTTTTTTTGGTGAAAATTTAAAAAAAATTTTTCAGTAATAGGTTTCTTTGTGGAAAATTTTTGACTTCCACTCAAAACTAGTAACTAGTTTAGCATCAAGCAAAAAGTGCCCTTGGGAGGTAATGACTCAGATAGCATTGCTGCTCTTACACACTGGAAAAACTCCTGCATTCAATTTCTCTTATAGGAGGGACTTTTGGGTGGGAGGTTTCATGTTTCCCCATAAATTAAATTTTCCATGCCATAAAACTGGACTTGGAATATAACTTAACACAGGTAGACATGGAATATGTGCAATTTACAGACACATGTTGGTGTTTCATGGCCTTGGCTGCCACAGTGCTTATTCAGAGTAGATGACATTTTAAAACATTTGCTATATAAGTTTTATTGAATTACCTTATTATTAGTGTTATTTGAATTTCAGACTATTTTCGCAGTGCTACATAAAAAAAAAACAAAAAAAGTTTGAACCACTTCTATAGAAACCTATCAATACATACAAGATACATAAATTTCTTCTGCTACCATAAGAACTGCATTATGACCTCTGCATGTAATGTGATAAGATACCTCCAAGGTGATATTTATATTTTAAAATTATAACCTCTTAGGATTTAAGAATTATAAAATGCATTTTTACTTACCTACATTCATTAGGCTTTGTGCAGTATCCATAGTTAGTATGACAATTTGGGTGACAAATTGCTAAGGAAGAAAATTATGTCATTCATATTAAGCATCTTGCTGAAATAGGTTTAGTAACTAGCTTAATTATAGTTTATGTATAGATTATATATTATTATTTTATTAATTAAAATGTTAATAATAAATATTGGTTTTGGGGGTTACTCAGTTCTAAGGACATTATTATAGTATAGTATTAATAGAGGGGGCTAGCCAGGTGGGTAAAGTGCCTGCCTGGCAACCCAAAGGTCATGGGTTCGAATCTCGCCTCAGGCTTGGATCAGAGTAAAATGCAAAAACTTTGGGAGGTGCATTATGGCCATAGAAGCCGATGCGCCAACAACTAACAAAAAAAAAAAAATAATAATAATAGAGGGAACATGATGCAAAACAGCTAGGCTTACTCATCATCAGCCTTTAAAAAAAATAATAAATAAATGTTATTTAGTTTTGTCAGATATCTCCAGCCCTTCCTAAAATATACATAAGACCTCTAATTCTACCAGATTAAGTAGAAATTTATTCCAGAAATTAATAATCCTTTCACTAAAAGAGAATTTTTGTATATCTAACCTACAGCTGTCTTTCCTTAATTTAACATGTCCTCAAGTTTGTGCCACCTGGCATGATTATTGCACAACCACAACTGTGGGTAGGGAAGCAGTTCCACTTCTTTTCTTACTCTCCCTCCCACATTGGATGACTATTCCTAATATGGGCCATGCATGCTTTTTCTCTAAAGCTAATGTGTTTATTCACTTTGAATGTTATGTGGGCAGAAAAATCAGGATACTTCATGAGGAAAACCCTGCTCCCTCTGCCCAAGATCAACTAACTCCACCCTGATTGAAGAGGCCTAAAGAATTTCTCCAGCTATAAACAGGAATTCCAAATAAGTAAGGGAGAAAATTGTCATATGGCAATGTATCATGCAAACTAAGCTGCTCTGGAGGACAGTTTGTGCCACCTGCAAATAAAAAATAACCACATCATTCATAGGCTATGGAGCAGTGAGTCATATTACAGTCTTTTAAGATGAGATGGTTAAGAGTGAGCGAGGAGAATATCTGGGGGAATGTAATCTACTGTAGTGCACTGTTTGTTATTTTGGTTTTTAGGAGCATTAGCAACTAAGGCCATATTGCTCCGGGATATGCAGTGGTCATTCCCTGACTTTTCCGCATCCTCCGTATTTGGTGGTGACGGGCTCGAACCCCGGGCTAATCAAGAAGCGTGTGCTACGCACTGCTGCTCCTTCCCACCTGGCTACGGAGGCACCGTAGTGCACTGTACCCACAATGAAGTTTGGAGAAGGTGGGGTCAAGGTGTGGTACTACTATTTATAATTCTTACTTGGACCATTGGGTGTAATGTCAAAAATCATCAATGATGAATCATACACTGATATTTTGGACAATGTTATGGCCACAAATTGGGAGCCCTTTGGAAATAAGCCTTCCATGTTCCAGCATGATAATGCTCCATCCCTTATAGCAAACAACTAACCACCCCAGAATCCAATCAACCCATGTTGGGTGAATTGGAGTGTTGGATCAGGGCACGGTCAATATTCCCCACTTCCATTGATCAAAAGTGTTCAGTGACAAGTTGATACTGTTATTGGGGCCAAAGTGGACTTACTCCTTATTAATTTTTCATTAAGATGTATTTTCCCACATGATAGCATTTTAATACTTTTTAGTAGAATAGTGTGTGTAAATTAAATTAAAAAAGGTAAAAAAAAAAAAAAGAGAGATAAAATGTCTCCACAGTTTATATTTTTATTTACTCCTTCCAAATATTTCTCTCTCTTTAAATCTATATAAGATCACTGACTCTCTAAGGCCTGATGGTAACTTGATTTGATAATTGATTACTCTTTGACTAAAGGAAAAATTTTATACATCCAGTCTAACAGTTATCTTTTCTTAATTTCAATCAGTGTCCCTTTGTGTCAGTCTAGAAAGAGAAATATGTTCCACCCTTAAATATGCTGAACCCTTTTAAGGCTTTAAACACCTCAGTCACATCCCTACACAGATTCTTAATTTCCAAAATCTGCAGCTTTCAGAACTACAGTTTTTTTTTTTAATTTTTTATTGTGAGTATATAACTAGTCTTGTTGCTCTGCTTTGCACCCTTTCAAGCAAGTGAATATCTTTCCTGACATGAGCCCTCCAGGCCTGTATACAGTATTCAAGATGAGGTGCGACCCTCGATTTGCACAGTATGAAAATTCCTGTGTCATTTATAGTACCCCATGCACTGTCCTTGCAGCTTTATCATATTGTTGAGAGATCTTTATGTCCAACCGTATTGCAACCTCAGTCCTTTTCAACTTCAACAGCCCATTCCCTCCCCAAAATTAAGTTGATAATTCAAGTTAGAATTTCTATGATCTAGATGTCGAACATTGCATTAAGTAATATTACATCTTAATTTGCATTTTTACACTAGTTGCATAACAGAGTTTTGTTATAGCAGTATTTTCTGGTTCTTGTTGCATGTTTTGATGTGAAACTTATAATATTGTTATGACTATCATTAATTAAAATTAGAAACAACAAGGGTCCAAGCACAGAATCCCAATTGACCCCATCCATGCATAATCATCAGATTAGTTATCCACTGTAGTACTTTCTCACCAATGAGTTACAATTTATACAAAAGCATTTATGTAAGATAGTATCAAAAGACTTACTAAAGCCTAAATATACTATGGCAAAATTTGCTCTTAGTTTACTTTTAATTTGCATTTATTTCTTTTGTAATAATGTTATAATGACTTTCTTGCATAATTCACTTCCTAGAATACATCCATAATAATGGATTTCATAGTTTTCCCATAGAAGTTAAACTTCAGTCCTAGGCGCCTCCGTAGCCAGGTGGGCATGAGCAGCAGTGCATAAGCACACGCTTCTTGATTAGACCGGGGTTCGAGCTCGTGCCCACCAAATACAGAGGATGCGGAAAGGTCAGGGAATGACCACTTCATATCCCCGGAGCAATATGGCTTAGTTGCTAATGCTCCTAAAAACCAAATAACAAACAAACAAACAAACTTCAGTCCTTTTCTGGCGTACTGTCTGGGGAGAGTAACACATACAAGGACTGAAATTTAACTCCAGTGACAGCAACAATGCTGGAATTTATGCTCAATTTAGTATTGACATTGTTATCTATGAATCAACCTGAATTACTAATTTTCTAAATTTCATTTTTAAATAAATAGTATTACCAAAAGAGGCAATATCACCATTTTCAAATTATTTTAACAACTGCATATAATCCCTTTCCTTTACTAAAAGAAATTTCAGGTCTGTAATTGCTCATCTTTGAGGTACCTTATACATCTCCAGTCTGTTGGGATTTCACCTGAGTTGAGAGTTGCACGCATCTTATAACAACTCTCAACACCTGAGTTGAGAGTTGTTATAAGAGTTTGTGGTTTGGCAATCTTTTTTAGCAACATTGAAGCTTTTCATGCCATTTTCACACTCACTTAATAACAAGTTCTCTATCAATCTGTTTTTAGTGCTCACTAAATTGTCTGGTTCTTGATACCTATCATCCTGGCCATAGTTCTTGATATCTGTTATTCTGGAAGAATGCTAGCATGTAAATACAAGGGAAAAAAATTTTTTTAGCTCACTAGCCATCCATTTAGGGTCACTCTTCTACTGTTCATGTTCCAAAGTGAAACTATAAATTAAAAAAAATAAGTTCTTGTTTATACTTAGCATAACCACCAGTTAAGAGAAGTTTACGATAAATCATTAATACAATTGTTAATGGCATCTCCGTATCCAGGTGGGAAGAAACAGCAGTGCGTAGCACATGCTTCTTGATTAGACCGGGGTTCGAGCCCGTCACCACCAAATACGGAGGATGCGGAAAAGGTCAGGGAATGACCACCGCATATCGGAGCAATATGGCCTTAGTTGCTAATGCTCCTAAAAACCCAATAACAAAAACAAAACAAACAAACAATTGTTAATCATTAGCAGTCATGCAGGCTTGAACTAGGGTCCACTCAAAGAGCATGTGCTTCTGGCTACATTGGTTCAGTGGTCATTCACATTGTTCTAGGTCTGGAATAGTAATGCTTTAAAGGTATAAAAAGATGAGTTACTTCTAGAAAATTCTTTGAACATTTTCCATTTAGCATTTATACTTGTCAGAGTCATCAGCTGTTTCCATTTAATAGAGTTCAAGTAATGCTTAAGGACTTTCCCCTTTACATTAAAACATTACGATCACTACCTGCTATCCCGCCTCGGGCTTGATCAAAGTACTGCAAAAACCTTGGGAGGTGCATTATGGCCACAGAAGCCGATGCGCCAACAACTACCAAAAAAAAAAATCACTACCTGCTATTGGTTAGAACAAGAGTATTATTTTCCCATGTGGCATTACAAATATGTTGATATAAGAAGTAGTCATCTAATCAATTAAGAAATCTACTGCTGCTGTCCAAGCAACCCACCACAAGCTCCATTCCATCTGTGAAAAATTAAATATATAAAAGGAGGTCAAAATTTTTTATAATTGTAATATGCAATCCAAACAGGTTATAAAAAGAATTAATGACATGTAACCAAAAGTAATAAAAATATTGGTTTTGGTGATAACTGTTGTAGTACTTACGTGTGTTGCAGAAAATTCCTCTCCACCCTTCGTGACAAAGGCACTCTAATGGCTTTTCACAAAAACCATTGCCACATCCAGGTAGTGGTCTACATTCATTACACTGTTCTCCTTGCCATCCAAAGCGGCATCTGTTGGTAAACTAGAAATTAGACATTGGAAACTTAACCAACAGTCAACTAGACAAAAAAAAAAGTAATATTTGTCAATCTTAAATTTGAATAACTTATTTTTTTAAGTGGATGAAGTGCAGTTTTTTTAAATTTAGATCTTGGAACATCTCTACTTAAATTTATTTAAAATGTGTTCTTTCAAAATAAAATATGCTTACAGAAACGAGATTATGTTTAATTAATAACTACAATAATTAAAACACATTCAGCATCTAATAGCAATTATTATTTTGGAGTTGTTGTTTGAACTAACTTGCACTCTTTGAAAGAAGAAAAATTATACAAGTCAGCCCCCACTTCCTAATAAAGAAATGGGGAACTGATTTGCATTTGGCACTGTTAGGGGGGGGGGGGGGCTTTGTACCCAAAGTGTATAGGCTCACAGACTAATGGTTAATAATCTAAAGTTAAATTACTATTGCACATAAAAAAATGTATAATTGATATCTTAACATTTTAATGATAGTATTTTACATTTAAATATGCTACTCTTAATTAAATTGAAATTGCAATAAAACTTCAATAATATAGAATTATAAGCCCATGCTTCATCAAGTGTTGTTACTTTGGCTGTCATAAATTACCATGGGAAACTTGGCCATAACTTTCAGATGTGAATCATACTTCATATATGTATCTTATTAGGTGTGCCTAATCAACTAACAGATGTTGTTATTCAAACTATACGTCATATAAACTAGGAAGGTAGCAGTTTTTTAAATTTAGAATGTGATACCAAATACTAGACAATATTTTCCATCTGATAGTTAGATAATACAGGGATGTTTGTTGACAGTTTATTGATGACATTCAATGACAGAAATGTAATCCTCCAGAGCTCACAGGGCTGATGATCCTATAAAAAAAAGTGGTCCTTGCGAGTTTCCTGACTTCCATCATCTTTGTGCGTTTTAATCACTGCATCTTTGCTTGTTTTATGCTAATTTTATTTATTTTAGGTGTATATATTCCTCTTTTAGTGGTTGTGAGGGTGTATCTCCATAGCAGGGAGTCGTGCATTTGCACTGCTAGAGACGGTGTCAGTATTCACAGTTAGTTTGCTTTTTTTTTAATTCTCTGATTGATTTATTTACTTTATTTTAATTTTGAGACCTCAGTAACTAAAATAAATAAATTTCCGTTTATTCTGTAAACAGCTGAGGCCAGAAGAGTTTACAAATTTGCAGTGATCTTACACATATTGAGTTATTACTAAAGGCAGCCAGAGTTTCAGTGCCACACCCACAGTGAGCCATGAATTTTTTTTTGGCACCAGATAGGCTTGAACTCTCAACCTCCTCACTTGTGACCATTAAAAATGCACAACAGTTGTCAAGTCAAGTAAACATCTGCATAATTTTCAAGCAGATCCAGCAAATTTCCTTGCAAGGTTTGTGATCAGAGATGAGATGTGGCTACATCACTGCCGGAGACAAAGGAGTGGTCCAAACAGTGGAAACACAATTCTTCTCCCCCTTCAAAGAAAACCAAATTGATTGCTTCTGCACACATTCATCAGTTTTTGGGATGCTGATGGAGTGTTGCTAGTAAATTACCTTCCGAAAGGCCAGACAGTCATAGGGGCATATTACACACATTTGTGAGGCGTTTGCATGAAAACTTGGCAAAGGAGTCTTGTCCCACCAGGACAACGCACCTGCTCACAAGTCTGTCATTGTCATGGCTGCAATGCACAATTGCAACTTTTGTACTCTTGGCCCATCCCTTAATTCACCAGATCTAGCACCATCAGACCTTCACCCATTTCCTAATTTCAAAAAATACCTGGCTGGCATTAATTTTCCCACAGAAAGTGACATCATTGCTGCAGTGGATGCATTCCTAGAGGCCCAAGAGAAAACTTTTATTGCAGCTGGAATCATCGCATTGCAGCATCAATGTTGAAAAGTAACATATTACTAGACTTCTCGAATAAACTCTTCATACTGAGGCCACAAACTTTTCAAAAGCACCTCGTATGATGAATATAAATTCACCACACCTTTCTCACCATTCTGTGAAAAATTTCCAATTCCTGATTTGTTATACTGGGTGTCCCAAAAATCACTATTAGGCTAAATTAGGCAAATTTCAAAAAAATGTTTTAATGGCAATATTATATGTATATTTTGGGTCTGGAAAGAAAAAATAATAAATTATGAAAAGTTATAGAACAATATAAATACCTATATTTTATACAAAAATATGCATATAATCATGTCATTTGGACATTTTTAGGAAATTCATCTTATTTAGCCAAATAGATAGTGACTTTTTGAACACCTGTACAAAAAGAATATATTTTTTTTATCAGTATACAGAGTGTGGCTGTAGGATTTGAGTGTTCAACATTGTGCTGGTTATACTAGAGGATTCATTGTTGTGCTGTGTGTTCTGTTCAATGTGTGTCATTTAGTTAGTCCAGGACAATTGGCTCTTTTAACCAATGGATTTTTTACTGTTGAAGCATGTTAACACAGTCAATAGCTCAGACACAAAAGCATTTCGGATAAGAATTTAATATGAAAAGATGTGAATATATATTGGCACGTAATACACTTTTTAGATGAGTTAATGCTCTGTTTTAGTAGTAATGAATGCCTGAAATTTTTTGGGGCACTGTTCATACACTAGTAAAGGTGACAAGGAATAGGCATGCAATTCAATGTGGCAAAGTCCATTATCTTCTGCTATGCAACATGCAAAGGCCTTGAGAGAGGTTGTGTAACACCTCTATCAAGGCCTTTCAAAAATAATGCCAAAGTTGCCCTTCCAAATTTTTGTCAGCTGTCTATTGAAATTTTAAATGAAAATGTAGATGTGTTACAAGGGTTGTTTGATGAAATTCTAGCCTAGCATAGAAATTATCTGATGTTTACTTTACACTATTTTTCAATGTACTTACCTTGTAATCCAGTGTACTTTTTCCAGCAGTGCTTCAGATTCATGTTCTCATTTTTGTCATCACTTTTTTTTTTTTTTTTTTTTTGAAGATCCTGAAAGAAAGGAGTGTGTGGCTGCTGTCACCTCATTATTTTACCCAAATTTCCTTCCATAGAAGTTAGTTTTTAGTTTCAAGAATAAGTGGAAATCAAATGGGCTAGATCTGGAAAGTATGGTGTATTGGGTAACAATTCAAACCTAATGAACGACAGCCATGGCAAAAACCAGTATGTGCACTGGTGCATTTTCTTGGTAAAACAAAATACATTTAGTCAGCCTTCTAGGCCTCCTTGACTTGATTGCATCTCAATTAGAGATGCTTTGAGACTGTTACATTCTGAAGTTCGATCAAACTGTTATAGTCCATTTTGATCAATTTGGTCAAACTGTTATAGTTTGCCTTGATGAATATATAAATGGATTACAAAACTTTTAGGTGAAGAGCTGCATAGGTTGGACAAGAATGATCCATGGTACCAAAAGATGTCACCACAACGCATACAGCAAGACAAAGTGTGAACATCCCAAGAAGTATAGTTTCCAAACCACTTGATTTCTAAACATAGTGAAATTACCCAAAATTATCTAATTTGAGCATGAAATTCATCATAATTCAGTAGTTATTCTGCTTTCGAAGCAATATACTATATAAAAGAAGAGAAAATGCCTAACATTTCTCAAGCAATAGTTTTAAAACCCAAGTTAGTTATCCCTATAATCAAATTAAACATGATGAATAATAATGTATTTTTTTGAAAAGTTTCCATTCTTAAGTGATTTTTTTCACAGAATCTGGAAAGTCTAAGCTCTTAAGCGACAGATGGAAGAAGAATTTGTGGCAAGCTTTGATGGAATTTTTTCCACTTGGATTTTTAGATGTTGGGTGTTTATTAGCTTCACTAAATGTCTGTGATCAGTTAATAATACCTTTCTTTCTCCCCATATAACAGGTTTAGCTCAAATTTAATTAATTTATTCTCAGTATATATTAAATGAATTTAAGTAATCTATAAGGAGGTTGTTATTTGTTATTGTTATTTGGTTTTTAGGAGCATTAGCAACTAAGGCCTTATTGCTCTGGGGATATGCAGTGGTCATTCCCTGACCTTTCTGCATCCTCCGTATTTGGTGGTGATGGGCTTGAACTCCGGTCTAATCAACTATAAGGAGGAGGACACTATATGCAACTTACATGCATTCATCTGGCTGCTCACAATATCCTCGTGTCGGATGACAGTCATGTTTGCAAATAGCTGAAAGATAAAATATGTAAATTTTATTCTTTATGAAAAAAAAAATAATAATAATAATTTAGATCACTAAAGAGAGCTTTATAAAGATTTGGCCCATTTGGTATATTAACCCATAACTTGATCTCTTCAGAGATTTACATACCAGATGCTATTGCAATGAGTTATCCTACTTATATACTACAAATAGACAGCATTTACCTAATGAAAATTATATTTCTCTGCAACCAACAGATTTGAGTACCTTTTGATGTCTCTTGCAGTTTAAATCATCACAGAGTTGTCAAGTGTCATAATAATGAAGTTCTTACCATGCTGAGAAAATGGCCATCAGGGTTGTGATAGCATTGCATAATGGATAAATACTTGTAGAAGGTGTACTTCTCATAAGGGTTACTGAATTGGAATGCAATACCAAGTTATCTTGTGCCAGGAGATTAATGTCATAGATGTAAGGATATCTTTGATTGCCCTCTCTATAAAACAAATTAATGAATGTAACTAATAACAAAATCATGAATTTTTGTACTAGCCTTAACCTAAATCAACATTCCAATCCATTCCAAAGAAGCTCTATGGATTCAGATCAGGATTTTGCATGGCCAGGCTATTTGCGGAATTTTTCCCCTCAAACTGTATGGATATAAGGGCAGGCTTATGGGACAGAGCATTATCTTGGCAGAGAGGAAAATACTGTACAGTTGTTCAGCGTGTCAGTATACAATGTAGCATCAGTGGTTTTCAGCATTATAACCAACTGTCCCAGGCGCCTCCGTAGCCAGGTGGGAAGGAGCAGCAGTGCATAGCACACGCTTCTTGATTAGACCGGGGTTCGAGCCCGTCGCCACCAAATATGGAGGATGCGGAAGGGTCAGGGAATGACCACCGCATATCCCGGAGCAATATGGCCTTAGTTGCTAATGCTCCTAAAAACCAAACAGCAAACTAACTGTCCCAGTCAGAATCATAACAAAAGACAACCTCTTTTTTCGCCTGGACACATTGGGATGATATTATACAATAGGCAGCATCTTTCCATTGTTTCTGAGTCCAAGAACAGTGGTCAACATACCATTCCAGACAATGTTTGGAGTCTCACTGTTGTTTAATTTGTGGGCTGTAGCTCCTACATGTGAACCAAGCCCACTCAACTCTTTATGAACAGTGCACACACAATTCAGTCCTGTTGGTGTTCTGGAGCTTCGATATCAGATTTTGTAGGGACATCCTTGGAGATGATGCAAGCATTATCTTCAGGATTTTCTGGTTCCTACCCATTAATTTTCTTTTCCTTCTAGATGGTTGTTTAACTGCTGTATTATTCATGGTCTTCCATTTTTCCATAATAGCAATCATTATTGTAAATCGAAAACATGAATAATTAAAGATATAACAGATATAAGCACACTATAATTTAAATGCATTATATTTCCAGGATAAGAAATATAATGATCAGTTAATAATACCTGTATAAGTGAACACAAAGTTAAGTGAGGTAATGATTGAATTTTTGATAAACACAATGAGCATCTCTTTAAATCAGGTTAAATACTTTAAATATTTGAAAATAATAATTTTATTTAATTAAGCAAATAATTACTTACGCTGGCCACAAAATAATCCATCCCATCCACTTAAGCATTTGCACTCAAATGTCTTATTGCATGTGCCATGAATGCAACCTGGCATAGGAAGACATTGGTCACATAATTCACCTGTCCATCCAAGACGACACTGACATTCTCTAGGATGGTCACAGTATCCACGACTTTTGTGACAACCCTCCTTACAAATTGGCAGATCACAATCTTCTCCTTTCCAGCCTTCACGACAAATTTTTTTTCCTGTGTTGGAACATGTGAATCGAGAAGATTTATCATCAGGACTTGGACAACGAACTGTGCACTTGGAACCAGTGAAGCGGGAAGCACAGATAACTCTGTAGGAGAAGGTGATATGATAATCAGTCTCTGATGTCTGACTAACTTCACGCCATTCATCAGATGGTTTTAGTCGATACTGGTCTACAAAACGAGCTATAAGTTGATTATCTGAAATCAGAGAAATGAAAAAAGTTAACTATTTTTTGAGAAGTGAAGTTTAATGCCAAAAATTAAACTTTATCAGTGGTGTGCTGGTTTTTCAGCCCACATAACATACATATTGTAGTTTTAAATGTTTTTCACCAACCTTATGTAGAAATAAAACACAACGAAAACGAAAACTGGAATCTTAATAACTATGTATTTATAATAAATTATATTTGCCTGTACTTACAATAAATTATATTTAACTTTACAACTAAAATATATGAAATATACATTAAAATATACTGGGTTAAGAACAATAAAATACATTAAAATATACTAAATTAAAAGTGATAAAACCATAGCTTTCGAAGGCTCCTGCCTTCTTCTTCAGCAGTATTTTCTTTGTTCTGCGGTGCGTCTTTAAATACGAGCAGGTTCACGGTACTCATCACGTGTTTCATTCCCACATGTTCCGTTCTCTTGTGTTATGGAATCGGAAGTGGCTCGAGAGTGGGTCATGTGGAACCGTTCATCACATAACATACAGATCAGCCCATCTGCACAGACACACTGTGTTGCAATATGACCTAAGTAGCTGATGTGCCTAAAATCCAACAGTAACATCTGTGCAGTGTGAAAGAACTGCAGTCATAGCCAGCATAGATGTTGGGAGTGGATGAACTCCAGGTGATTGCCTGGAGTATTAACATGTTCCATTTAGGGGAATAATTGCACTGCCCTTGGTCATTAACCAGGATCAGTGCTAGCCTGAATGGTTTGGAAGTGAGGCTGGGTTCAGCTATGAGATTAGGAAAAGATGTAAAAGTCTGTAATTTCCTTCATCACCCATTATCCTAAACAAATTGTTACAGTTTGTAGCTAGGGGCATCCTCAGGGAAAAAAGGTGGGTTGGAGAGATAAATTCCCTCTGAAATTTGTGAAAAAAATTTTAATACTTTCAAGCACCCAAAATTAAATTTCTGTCCATTAACAGGGACTGATTCGTAAATTTGCACAACACTAACTAATTATCCATATATAGTTCTCTGCTAGTTAGGGAAGATCCAGAAGAAAATTTCAAATAATGAACCCCAAAGCACTAATTTATGGGTCATAGGTAGTCATGTTATTTATATAAAGGTAAGTTCAGCCTGTCTAGTAACAAAACAGACAACTCAGACTTTGGATGGTGATGGCCAGGAGCATGCATGGACTTTCACTTGTTTTTTTTATCAGGTGGCTTCAGTTGGTTCGGTTGGCTTCAGTTATTGTTTTGTTGTGTTTTTAATATTTTTGTCTCCAAATCAAATTTCTTCATGTGCTCAACACGCACTTGTGTTTTCATTCATACAGAAACATACTTTCTGTAAGAATGAAACTGTACTTTCTGTATTGCAGCCATTAAAATTTCAGCATTTTTACAGCAGAATTTTGTTAGTGATCAAGACTGCCCATCACTATGTTGCATTTGTGAAACCATATTCTTGATTTAGTATTCTCTGAGGCCCCTGTCAACAGATTACATTTTTCAGAATGGGCAGATTACTTTAAAATTTGGCATCTCCAGGGTTCTCATAACATACTGGAAGCAAAGGACATTTTGCAATTTTGATAGTATAATTCAGCACGTTATACAAATTACATCATATGTTGATTTTTAAATCTCCAAAAGCATAAATTCCAACATGTTACGCCTAGCACTTCAAATAGGAGAACAATGTAGCTTTGATGTCGGAATCCATGATTCAGCATCCTATCAGTGAAGTTTTCTTGTAGAAAATCCTTTTTCACTGTTCATATGTGGAGAATCACCAATTAGGGGCAGTCCTTGGGGGGGGACTAAATGCTGTGGGGAATCATTAAGCTTTAATTATCATGTAGCAATAAAAAAATCCATATCATTTTGATCATGAGAGTTGCTATAACCCCTACTGGAATCACCCCTGATCATTATGTAACAGAATCTAGCATGATGGCATAGTGGTTTTACCACTTTCCATTCACTTGGAGAAGTCTGGGTTTCGATCTCATCAGAGATTAAAGGAATTCACAAAAGCTTCTTCAGTTGGAACTAGCCAATTCCATGCAAAGGAGTAAGGAGTTGTCTGTGTTATTCTGGGGCTGTATACAAAATGCAAATTTTATATTATTATTATCATCATCATTAGCCATATGATGCAAAGAAGCCTGAGGCTTTTGCTGTACCAGCCAAAAAAAAAAAAAAAAAATTTCTGAGTTACTCTGAGAGAGAGAGCGTCAGAAGTAGAAGTGAATTACCAAGGGAGAGAAGAATGATGATATCCAGCTCAGGACTCTGGGTGTGCCAAGCCCTTACTCACCAGATGTGAGCCCCTAATATACTTAAAACTAGTGCACTTAGTTGCCAAGAATGAGAAGTTGCATAAATGGTTATCTCAAACCACACTGTACATGCTATTGATGTAAAAATTTATGAGGGTAAGGGGATTAAAACAGACAATCTTATTAATGATTTTGTGGAAAACTCGAGAAGTCCAGTGATGGTTCTTCATTTATACCATCATTAGAGTCAGTTGATTTTGGGTTTCATGAGACTTTTGCCCTAAAGTTCTTTAGTTGTTGTAAAATTAAAATAATAATAATAATAATCTCACCAACCAAGATCAGGTAATCAACGCCAGGAACTACAGGAAATACATCGCCAAGTACCCCGGTGTAACAGTAACATGTTATTGATGCCACCTGGCCCCAGAAACAATCCAGCACACCGCTTCAGGATGCAGGGTGATGACCCAGAAGGAGCACACTCACAAACAAAACCAGGTGGCCACAATAATACATCAGAAGTTAGTGCAAAAATACCAGCTGATCAAAGAAAGCTTACTGCATTACAGTACAAGTATAAGCCTTAGGCCATACCAGAGACTATGCACAGACTATACTGGGACCTTGCCATAATAATGGACAAGACGATCTTGCACAACAGATCAGACAACCCTAATTGACAAGAAGGAAATGGCTACCTGCCTGATTGATATAGCAGTGCCCAACACAAAACCTTCAGAAAACATACAAGGAAAAGATCAGGACACACTCAGACCTAAGACAGGAAGTCAAAGATATGTGGCATATGGAACAAGTAATGACTATCCCAATCACCATGTCAACCACCAGCATGGTTCTAAAGAGCCTCCATAAGAACCTAACAGTAATAGCCCCCTTCCCCAGAGAACACGGAGTACTCAAAAGCTGTGATTCTGAACACCTGTATGATACAAGGAACTCTCTTGGTAAGAGAGTTTGGTAAAAATGGTCATATATTTTTGTAAAATTTGCAAAAGATATTTTAACCAAAATCAGTTAAAACCTCTGTCTCTTTCCTCTCTGACTTCCCCTTATGTTGGGATGGCTGCATGGCATTTTTAGAATTTTGGGAAAAGGAAAGCTTCTGAAATATATTTTGAAAAAAAATTTAAAAAATGGTCAAACTGTTATGAGATCCTGGCTGGCCTATTCAAAGACTAAAGGTTGACTATATTGTTTTGTTTGTAAACTGTTTTCAACAAGACAGACATTACTTACATCAGACGGGTATTTAGACTGGATGAATATATCGAGAACCCTTGATAGCCATGAAGACCCCCACAGAGCACAAGAAGGCCATGTTTACTTGGATTACACGTAAATCAAATAAAAATGCACCAAACCAACATCTTGAAGAACAGACAAGAAAGAACGTTCAGTATTATTTTGAAGGGCTAAAAAGAGTGGTTGCGGTTATTAAATTTTTAAGTGAAAGAGGGTCACAGAGATCACACTGAAAAGTCATGTTCTTCAAATAATAGAAATTTCATGGGAATGATCCAACTAATTACTTAATTTGATCCATTTTTGCATGGCACTTGGAAAAACGTCAAAATCTGAAAACAAATGTGACTTTTTTATCCAAAATAATATACAAAGGATTACTCGAAATAATGGGAAAATGTGTACAATATGAAGTGGTAAATCAAATAAATAAAACAGACAAGAAATACTACTCTATTATTGTAGATTCTGTACTGGATGTGACAAACACTGATTAGTTAGTGATTATTGTGCACTACTGTTAGAACGGAAAACCTATGAGCAATTTTTAACATTTTCAACTGAAAACCATCTAGCTCTGACTTTATTCAACAAAGTAAAACAAGTTCTGGACAATTGTAACCTGCTGTTGAATATTCACAGTCGTATGGCAACAGCTATTATGGAAGGTGGGGACAAAGGGCTGCAAGCACTCTTTAAAAACAATAAGTACACAGAATATGTGCCGTGCACAGCTCGTTCTCTTAATCTCATCGGAGAAAAGGCTGTCTCCATAGTGTACCTGAAGTTTTTGACTACTTTGGTATTTTGAAACAGTTATTGTTTTCTTTTCAGATTTGTCTCGTAAATGGAATATTTTAAGCACACATGCCAACTTGGATTTTTCTTTAAAGAATCTAAGTGTAATGAGATGGTCTGCCCATTATAAAGCTGTTCAGGCCTTGCAACTTGGGTACAACAGCATTTTAAGGACTCTAAAATATATTTTTGAAGACTTGGAAGAGAAACCTGATCACAAATGAGATTTACATGACATTACCAATAAAGGGTTGTGAAGCTGAAAGAAATTTTTCTAAACTATCAATAATAAAAAACATTTCGATCAACCCTGCTAGAGGAAAGATAAAATTATCTTTCTATTCTCTCTGTAGAAAATGATATTACAAAATCATTGATATATGAATCAAAGCTGAAAGAAATTTTTCTAAACTATCAATAATAAAAAAACAAATTTCAATCAACCCTGCTAGAGGAAAGATAAAATCATCTTTCTATTCTCTCTATAGAAAATGATATTACAAAATCATTGATATATGAATCAAAGAATATGCAGCGAAAAAATGTAGGGAAAAAAAGTATTATAGAGGTGTGTCAGGCAGTTAATAAAAAATGTTATTTTTTCTGGATTTTGTATTGTGGTATTTGTCAGCTTTTTTAAATATGTAATTCATTGTGATTTTTTTTTCTCATTCTAAATAAATATTCACTTTCGTGCCTAATTTTGTATTCTTTTTCTTAAAGGGGGCCCCAAACATTGTATAAGCTTCAGGTCCCACAAAACCTGGATCCACCCCTGACAGTGATAATAATAATAGTAACCAGACACAACCAACCACCCCATGCACTTGGTACCAGTACCCATCACGGCATGGAAAAAAAACCTATAAAAAGGAGATTTTTTTTTTTTATATATATAATAATAATAATAAATAAAATTTAAAGTAACTTAGTTATTTTTGTTAAATAACTTAAAAGTCACTCTGAGAAAAAAAGTTAACTAAACTTAATTACTTTGTTTAGCTTGAATAAATTAGTGGAGAAAAATCCGTAAAACATGATTTTTAAACTCTATTAGTAATAAAGAGATTCTACACAGATGCTGCACAGATGAAGCGACGTCAAGCTGATGTCACACAATTGTTTATTGACAGCAGAAATGAACCCCAACCAGTCAGAGTTGGATAAAAATAAATATGCAAAATCGGTTATAGGTGCTGCTTATTTACATTTTGTACTGCTTCTGTAGACAAGATTTGAATTTCTCAGAAAAACCTCATCCCCATCTTTGGTGTTTGTTTCTGCTAGCTCATTCTTCTCCTAACCTTTTAAATGTGCCACTGTCTGCATCCATTATAATTGAAAAGCGCTATTTAACAAAAATTGTACTGAATGATTAAATGTGACATACTTATATGTTACACTTACTAGTTTTTATTTCATTTTGGTGGACTATCCTGACAATTTACTTCCTAACAAATAATCTACTGTAAAATCATATTGTTCATACATATGGCCCTTTAGAACTTCTAGTGAAAGGAGTTATAATTAATTTTATACTCCAAAACAGAAAAGCAGCACGAGGAACTTTACCTAAGTAGATTTCAGAAATTATGTTTCACAGTGTCATATTATAATTCTTACAATGTTGATTTTCAGATCAGTTTGCCTATTTTTAAGTACCAGTTTCCAGATAAAAATGAATAAAATAATGGTTGCAACCCTCTGTCTGAGACTAGTTAATTCAACTTCATGGAAAATGCGCCTCCAAAGTTCCTCCCATTGGAGGAACTTTTTCTGGGCTTGTTTCCATTTGTGGGATTCAAATCTTTCCTTGAAATACAGTACTTATCTTTGAAATTGGCTCACTGTGAAGAAATAGATGAACCTGTTCTTTCTCAGTGAACCTATTTGAAACTTAGTGTCGGTATTTTTAAAATTTAAAAAGGTAGAAATTCAAAGATTTTATAATTATATTTTGAAGATATTAGCTCATAATCCATTCAGTATTTATGGTTTTGCTAAATAAATAACAAAATACTCTTACCTGTAGACTCTGTCGAATTGGTTCCATTACCAGTTCTCCAAGCTTCTATAGACAAAGTAAACTTCCCCTTCATTAAAAAATAGTTGCCAGATCAATTTTAAGAATAGTTTTAACGGTAATATAGAAATTATATGTTATTGTTACAACAGTATTATTTAATGAAATAATTATCTTTATTTAAATTGCGAGGTGAGTTATTAATTTTGCTTAGTATTAAAAATGAGAAGTTTTGCAAGCAGGTATCAAAAGAATAAGTTATTATAGGCTCATTTATCTAGTTTATGCAAAATTGACACTTGTTTTAAAGTATAAACGAAGATTCATCTGTTGAGGAAAGTTGTATTTCTTTGGGTTCAAAAAGGACCTGTTGACTGGCAACACTAGAAGGATTTATTTTAAAAATCAAAACATATTTAAAAATTAAGTAAGGTATTGATCCCAAGGACTCTTTCATTCCACAAAAATTAATGGTGATAAGCACAGTCTAGAGTGGCTAGTATATTCTCCATCAACTGGATGTGTCTGCTGTTTTGTATGCAAGCATTTTTCAAATTCAATTTGCACTTTAGCTAATGATGGCCTTAAGAATTGGCAAAACCTCGTTTTAATTAAACAACACAAGAATTCAACTGATCATAGAGTAGCTTTGCTCACATATTTATCAAGGAAAGACACCCAGCTGAAGTGGAAAGCTGCTGTGAGTTGTATTTCTTCTTGCTCTTCCTCCTCTGGTTCCGGTATTATCCATATTCTTTGTCCTTTGTCGTTGATCACTCACGTCCTGCTTAATTTTTTCCAAGTTTGCAGGAGCTATCACGTTCTTTGTGACAATGGTCCTTCTCTGGTCTGCTATTCGCTGTTCAGTGACCCGAATACCCGGGAATCAATCCAACCACTTGGTATGTAGTCTTGACCTGTATGTTGTCATATTGGTCTCCAGCTTTGTTATTTCATAGCATGCTTGCATGATATACATATTCATTTCGATGCTCCATTGCATTGGCATTTTCTTCCTTCCTGGGTGGTCACTAGCGCAGTAACCGTCAAGGGCAAGACTATCCAGCCCCACCAACTGGAAGTCCTTGCCCTTCTCTTGGGGTAGCCATACAGGGGACAACGCCACTTGCTCCACTGTCTTCCTCCAGAGACTGTCTCTGACTTTTCAAGCCCTAAAGCCTAAACACGAGTGACTATCCTGCACCACACTTGATACAGTATCCATATATGGATGGTGGACCTGTTTAGCTTTGACTTATATCCAGTGGTAGTTCTTGGAAGTGATGCCACAATCTGCCTTAGCCGCAACTTCAACCTTGGGGTAGGCAGGTCTACTGGAGCAACTTTCACAATGTTTATTATTTTGTTATTCTAATTTATTACTATTATTATACCAGTCTCCCAGCATGATGGAACCATGTTCACTTCCAACACTTGCTCCACTGTCTTCCTCTGGAGACAGTCTCTGACTTTTCAAGCCAATCCCTCTGCCTAAGGCCTAAACACGAGTGACTATCCTGCACCACACTTGATGCAGTATCCATTTATGGATGGTGGACCTCTTTAGCTTTGGCTTATGTCCAGTGGTAGTTCTTGGAAGTGATGCCACAATCTGCCTTAGCCGCAACTCCAACCTTGGGGTAGGCAGGTCTACTGGAGCAACTTTCACAATGTTTATTTATTATTTTTTATTAATTTATTTATTATTCTAATTTATTACTATTATTATACCGGTCTCCTAGCGTGATGGAACCACGTTCACTTCCAACAAGGCAGGACTCGAACCTGTATCCACCAGGCTGGTAGTCCAGTGTTGTAACTACTGGATCATTGTGCATTATTATTATCATCATCTATATGGTGCAAGGAAGCCTGAGGCTTTTGCTGCACCTGCAAAAAAAAAAATTCCCTAGTTACCCTGAGAGAGAAAGAGCAAGAGTCAGAAATAGAAGGGAATCACCAAGAAAGAAGAATGATGATATCCCGGGTGTGCCAAGCCCATATCAGATGTGAGCCCCTGGTGTAGAGGACTCCTATGATAATGTGGCCAACATTTCCAGGAAATATAAGAGTAAGCAGCAAAATATTTTAGAAAAAAATAAATATTCCATATATGTATATATTCTCTGGGCTGGACATTCGTTAAATTTGGTTGGCCGCACTGCAGTTGATTGTTGCGTAGACAGTAAATTTCTTTGCAATTTTGCAACAAACCTAGACATTTTTCTTTGCTTCGACAAAACGATGGTCTCTTAAATCGGGTTTGGGATCCAAATCTGAAATTCCAAAATGTCTTTCTCACATTAGATGGGAAGCAGATATTAAAGCTACAAGAGCAATTATGAATAATTATTATTCAATTATCGATGCTTTCATTAAATTTCAGAATAATGAATATGAAATGGCGAGCCAAAGAAGCCTCTATTATCAAGTTATAAAATAAATTTCCCTATTCAGGAGACCATAGTGTCAAAATGCTTAGAGTTAGCATTGTGTATGTGGTATGGTTGTTGGCACATTAGCTGCTATGGCTATAGTGCACCTTAGAGTTAGCATTGTGAAAATCGGTGGGTATGTCATTTTAAATTTTAACCCCTAGCTTGTAGCCACGAAGGGTATTGTGTACGGCGTGTGCCTTTTGTATGCAATAAAGAGTTCTTCTTCATTTAGAGTATGGGGAAGCAGTTTGTAGAAGAAAAAATTGTTCAAATTTCCTCCACCAGGGGAAAAACGGCGCTGCACATATGTAAAAGTTGTCATTTACTTCAAGACACGCTGCTTACGCAAATGACATCCTGTTAGATAAAAGCAGAAAGGCCAACGCCACCAATAATCATTATGGCTCTTAAAAAAGGAACGTGCTCTTTAATAAAACTTCTTCCAGAATAATAGTAACGCCAATGATCACTACGTTAATATCAGAAACTTAAAGATTTGCATAAAGGACCTTTGACATCAGTGGGGCTTCGAAAACTAATAAAGAAATTTGAAGCGACCAACCGGGGAGGCAGGGGACGACCCGTTCTGATACATGAGGTAGCAGATGAACTGGCGATTGCAATGGTCAAAATGTGAAACACTACCAGTCAGTAGTGCCAGAGGTGTGTCAAGAGGCTTGAACCTTCCTTGGTCTACTGTACGTAAAGTGCTTTGAATAAATTTATGCTGGTTCCTGTACAAGATTCATGTAGTGTAAGAACTAAAGTCTTGTGATCAGCAACAACGAATAGACTTTGCTCTACGATTTCTGCCTTGTATGGAACTTCACGATACATGAGCTCGAATGATCTTGTGGTCTGATGAGGCACCTTTCACTCTTCATGGGGCTGTAAATGCACAAAACTGCCAAATATGGGGAACTTCTTGTCCATATGCTGTGCATGAAAGACCACTACAAAGTCAAAGTCCATACTTTACAGTATGGTGTGTGGATTCACAGCAGAGTTTATAATCGGACCACTTTTCTTTGAAGATTCTACACCTCACAGCCCTGTAAGGTGTATGGTAACTGGTAACTAGTGCATGGTACTGCGCTCTTCTAAGAGATCACATTTATCCCACTCTGCAAGAAAGGTGATGCTTGGAGACCGTAGTGTTCATGCAAGATGGTGCCCCTCCTCACGTTGGTCGACAAATGAAGGAACTACTCCGTTCAATATTCTGAAACGATCGTATCATTTCCAGAGACTTTCCACAGTTCTGGCCAGCCCAATCACAGACTTCAATCCCTGTGATTTCTGGCTATGGGGATACATGAAAGACAGTATCTGCTGTTTAATGCTTGCTTTCAAATCGACGCTCGTCGATTTGAAAGCAAGCATTAAATAGCATGAAACTGTCACGCAGTTCTCCATTTTCAGAATGTCATCTCCAGTAAAGGAAAGCACAGAACAATATCTGTAGATTTCTAAGTTCTGATATTAAAATGTAATCCTAATTTAAGTATGCCATCTCATGTTTACAGTGCCAATTTTTCTCCTGGTGGCGGAAATTTGAACAAATTGTTTTTCTTCTACAAATCATTTCCCCGTACCCTAAATGACATACCCACCGATTTTCACAGCGCTATCTCTAACTGTTTTGACACTAGGGTCACCTGAATAGGGAAATTTATTTTTTAACCACCCAGTACATGCTAAAAACTGCATGCATATTTATCAGATTTTATAAAAGAAACCAGAAATAGTTTCGATGAATTTGACCAAAATGCAAAAGAAAAATTACCAGATAACATAGATTATAAGAGTGCAAAGAAAAGTACAGATTAATGAAGGAAATGCATCTGATATTGATCTTTCTGCAAAATATAAATTTAAGATAAAATCTTTCATTTCTATCATTGGTTTATTAGAAAGTAATTTACAAAGAAGAGCTGAAGTATATAAGAATATTTCTCAAACCTTTTCATTTTCATTAAATTTTTACCAGACAGACAGAGCGCAGAGAAAATGTAAAAATCAGGCAAATGGCCGGATTTACATTTTTAAATGGTTAAAAAAAAATCAAAAGAAGACAATTTCGTGACAACGTGAAAATTTTATGAAATTCAAATTTCCGTGTCCACGAATAAAGTTTTATCGGAACACTGCCACGCTCGTTCGTTCACGTATTGTCTATGGCTGCTTTCGCGCTACAACAGCAAAGTTGAGTGGTTGCGACAAAGACTGTATGTGGTTCTCTCAATCGCTTCGCACTGTTCCTTGGTGCAGTACAATCGCAGTGATAACTTGACAGCTTTTCGAGTGCCACGCATTTTGCCGTACCGCGACATTTTATTATTAGTGCGTACCCATCATGTCAAAACAAGAAAAGAAGAGAAAAATGGACTGTGAATGTCGCATTTTTAATCCTCTGTGGAGTGCGGATTATTTTGTTATCGAATTAAATGCCAAAGCATTGTGTTTATTATGCAATGACACTATAGTAATGCTAAAGGAATACAATATATGTCGACATTACCAAACTCATCACATTATTCCCAACTCACAGGAAAGCAACTGTCAGAAAATTGAAAACGGGATATCTCATCACAGCAGAATTTCTTCACGAAAATAAAAAGAGGCTGCAACCAAAATAAGTTTCCGAGTGGCTCATTTGTTAGCCAAGCAAGGAAAGCCGTATACCGATGGTGAGTTAATTAAATCGCGTTCGATTGCAGCAGCCGAAGAAATGTGTCCAGAGAAAATAGACTTATTATTATTAGCCATATGGTGCAAGGAAGCCTGAGGCTTATGCTACACCAGCCAAAAAAAAAAAAAAAAAATTCTGAATTACCTTTTGAGAGAGAGAGAAGTAGAAGGGAACCACCAAGAAAGAGAAGAATGATGATATCTAGCTCAGGACCCTGGGTGAGTCAAGCCCATACTCACCAGATGTGAGCCCCTGGGGTTATTGTTTAAGACTATTAGCCTTTCGGTGAGAACAGTTGCTCGAAGAGTTGAAAACATTGGGAGCAACATCAATAGTCAATTAAAAAGCAAGGCAAATGATTTCGAGTGGTTTTCCTTGGCTCTTGATGAGTCGACAGACGTTTCCGATACTGCTCAGTTGTTTATTCGAGATTGTTGTCAATGCCGAGGTTGAAGTAACTCAGTAGCCTCTATGAATAGTCTGCGTGGAACAACTACAGGGTAGAATATTTTCAAAGAAGTTGAGAAAGCACTAATTCAGTCAACCTGAAGTGGGATCTGCTAAGATATGTTGCTGTTATTATTGATGGCTGTAAAAATATGTGTGGAGCAGGAAAACGCTTAGTTGGACAAATTTGCGAAGCACGTGAGGGGAAAGTGCCTCTTCTTAAAGAGGAAGTTGAAGTAACTTTCCTCTTCTTAAAGAGGAAAGTTACTTCAACTTACGTCATTCAAAAAATGAAGTCAAACGCTAAAATCTTACGATGTGGAACGCACAGAAGCGAATCGCTTCGATAAAGGAAAAAAGATTTTCGACACGCAGTCTTCCATTTATTAAAAAAAAAAAAAAAAAAAAAAATACCACCCGCTCTCACATAAGAGTAATTATTTGTTCATTTTATAAACTTATCATTTTATAATATTGTAATGAATTGATATTGCTGAAATATTGTAATGCATTTCATTGCTATGGTAATTTATACACTGCTATATCAGGGTAGTATTTATAATTTCAAATGACATTGTCCATTCCCACAAGGTAACCATCCAATTTCGCTTTGAATTTAGCCAGACTAGTTTGGGAGGTAGTTTATTCCAGTATTCGACACTAAAATAAATTCATAAGATCCTCGAGATTTGATATTGATTCTTTGATTTTTGTCTCACTTATGTCCCGCTGATCCTTGTCGCACTTATGAGAGAGAACAGATAGTCCTCATTCATTTTATTTAACATTCATTTTATTTAACACATTTAATTTAACATTCATTTTATTTAACACACCACAATCAAATTTCCTCTCAGATTTCTAGTTATCAAACCTCGCAGCCCAAAACATCTTAAGCCGTTTTTATGTGCATCAATTTGCACCCATCGCTAATTTGGTCGTCCTTTGTACCCTTTACAGAAAATCCATGTCTTTTAGGTACGGACTTGAATATAATACTGTAAATAAAGTTTATTAGGAAAATCCAATAATAAAATAAGCTAACGTATCAGAGTTACCGTCCTTTCATTGGTGGATTGGCACCACTTTTTCTAGAGGGAAAATATTATGACAGCTCATAACCCTAATCCTACCTTAAAGTTCTCTTTTTATTTTAATATTATTATAATATTAAAATAAATAGCTGTTCAATAATATATTATAGGTTGTTGCATTTATCTCAAAACTTTAGTAAACAATGAAAAACGCCTCCCCCTCCGTTTGCTCACATCAACTAAATTTTCCTCTATTATATTTTTAAACGGTTGGAAACCCTACGCTGTACACTGAATAAGTAAGAAGTTAATGAACTGGGAAGTTACTGTCAATATTCTAAGACGAAAGTTATATGGTTATTCCCGGAATTTAAGCTTCAGAGATTTCTATGTGATTAAGGGTACATACGTTTCTCAAAATAGTTAAATAAACAGAATGCGAGAATAAATAAATGAATAAATGCTTATTAATGCAACCACGTGTGACTTTGTAAGTCACATAGGGTGTCAGTAGTACAGACACTCTATGTGAACAGGAACAGATAGCCACCCAGGGTAGCATAAAAAGCGCCTTCACTCAAGTAGAAACAGACTATTACAGTTGATGGTTTCGTTCCCGCTGCCTAAACCTGGCTGTTCTAGAAATGCATGTTATTGCATTTAGTTAGAAATGCATATAACTGTATCGAAAAGAATCGATACAGTTTATTCAATTTTGCAATGTAAAATTTTAATTCCTACGCTGAAGTGCAATTTAAATAAATACTATACTCTGTTTATACGCTGTGTTGACCACATCGGGTCAGAGGAGTTTACGAGATAGACAATTCTACATACCGATTTTTAGCACACAGGATTCAAATATACGCTGTGAACGCATAGTATTTTGAATAATTTTACTAGAAAATATAAAAGATTTTATCTAATGTTTATAGTTTTATAAACTATCCCATTCTTCATTATTAAAAAACAAGCAAACATTTCTCTTCCATTTTTACATAAAGGACAAAGAACTATAATAATAAAATGTATAAATCTGTTTTGCCTCTATACTTTATTCCTTCATCATTCCTGATACATAACAATTTCCCATTGTAGTTGCAATTAAATGTTAAAACTTACCGGCCATGAAGAGTAAATTGTGTGATTCACTTCCACCAAATTGAAATCATTTGAAGAGTTTCTGGAAAACACAGGAGAGAGGAATGTCCCAATTGAGCAGCGATCCTTAGCGTTATTTCTTAGATTAAAGAATACCAGCGGTGTATTTCTCAGCTGGTTCATACAAAAACGGAAAAACAATGAACAGTTCTGTCCGCATCTATCTTCGCTTGAGTTGGTGCAACATAAGTGATCTGTGGCCGTTGTTAGAGAACTTGAAAACTTTGTGATTTTTATTTGGAACTCAGTATCAGAAGAAACCTAGAATTAAAGTATTTAACTTTTATTTTATTTTTTGATTAATTTTTTTTAAAAAAATCTATTTTTATGTCACGTTATTTATCTTTATATGGAAAGAACCAGATATGGTGTTGGTGAGGGACATGAGAGCATCTTTTAAGAATATACTATTTGCAGCAGTAGTGCATAACTCGAGGTCACCTAAATATTATAAGCAGTTAATATTTCAGTATTTTACCGCATTGAAAAATAAATATACCATGCATATGAATAAGACTTTCCAATGATTATTTTACACAAGTCCGAGTAAGACCGTGGGCTGAATGAGATTTCTGTTTTTACTTAGGACCTGTTATGTGTGAAAACTTGAGAAAAACATTTTCTGAACAGACGAGATGAGTTCATTACTGGCCCAGCGCTTGACTTCACTGAACACTTTTGGGATAAACTGAAACGTCAACTTCGGTCCGGGCCAACATTCCCGCAATCAGTAGCTGGACTCAAGGAGATATGTGCCAAAATACACAATATTTGTAATATTTAAAGCAAGCAACGTTTGTTCCAGTTTACTCAAGTCAGATTCTGTGTGTGGGGGAATTACCCTCTCCTGGATCAGCAAGATCAGAGATGGTTAAACGTACTTAAAGATTTCCATTATGAGAACACTGATATTTCAAACATATATAAAATGTGAAAATTGCCCTCTATTTGTAACTGCTTACGACTGAGAGGCCGCTTTCACTTATTAGCAATTTTTGAGGATCACAATAATCATTGAAGACGATTGAAACTATAAAATCTCTGTCGATAGCCCAGAATTACTCAGACTTGCCAAGAGATATTTAAGAAAATGATGAATTGAATGACATCTGTTGATATATCTACATGATCCATAAAAATAAACTCCTTTACATATCAAAAAATTCTTATTTACAATTATAATTTTACTACTATAAAACAGAAACATAAATGCTGTCATTGATAAATAAGTATTTTTTTTTTTGCTGAATTTTTGTGGCGTTCTATTCTTTTTAATAAAAGAGATTCTTTATATGTGATTTAATTCTTATACTGTTATAGGACTTTTCATATATATATATATAAGAAATTAGATAAAATTCTTTGTACCAAATTTAGATTCTGAAAATATGGTCCCTCATAAATATACATTTTTATATTTAAATTAGGAGTTGGCAACCTTAACTTTCAACAGTGCCAAGTGACAACATGATATCAATAAATTATCCCTAAAAGATATTATTATGTAATTCCTACCAAAAGACATACAGGTATGCCTGTGTTTTAATTTAATTTTAAAGTTAATTTTCTTAAATGCATTTTAAAAACCTTTACTTACTTTCTACTTATTTTTGGAAAACATTGGTTATTTATTTTAATATATCGACCTTTGATTTAAAAAATCAAATTCATACTGTTATTGAATTATAAATTGACATTAATCATAAAATATGTTATTAATATCGAATACTATTTATTATTATGAAATAAATTATGATTGCCATTTAAATTTATTATATTAAAGCCTATCATTGGCACAGAAGACTACTGTACAGTAAATCGGGCGAGAGGTTGCTGACCCCCTAAAACAGGCTATCTATTTAGTTCTACTAAATACCAATTGCAGAAACTTTTCTGTTTTAAGTAGCTTACCTCACATAACAGTGAAATTAATACAACACCAGCAACAAACAATAAGGAAGGCTTCAAGGAATAACTAAACTTCATATTTCTCGATGGTCTTAAACTTTGCAAATTCATGTCGAAATCCTCACAGAGACCCTATTTCAGTAAACAGCTCCTCCGACAGGTTCACTGGCGTGACCTTTCAAATACGCGCGCACATTCCCCAGCGGTCACTGTCAACGAGTCACTAATATAACAAAACCGAAATTTTTCTCATGGACTAAACGTTCACGTTAGGAATATGTGCACAGGAATAGAAGAATGATGACCTAGACACGTTTCGCTGTACTGAACTCTTGTATGTAGGTTCCGTATGGAAAGTCATCCACCTGGAAAAGTTTATAGTTTTCGTACTGTCCTCAAACGGGTGTCAGGTCATATAAAGCTGGCTTTTTACTCCGTTTAGTGGTCACCCTACTGCATGATCCATAAACAAACTCCTTTCCATTGCAAAGCACCTTTGCTAATAGAAACAGCTTCCTTGGGCCTTGCCTTATATCAAGTTTGTTAACCTTAAGATATGTCATTAACGTCGGTGTACCAAAGAACTGTCTTAGGAAGTAAATTACGCTGTTAGTCAAGCTTGGAATTTTTATTTATTTTTATATCTCAATATTTCTTTCACTTTCCTCTACTTTTGAAATATTTTCCGTGTTATTGCAGTAACATTTATTAATTAAAATATTCTATAACAGCTATTATCAACAATTTTTATACATAAAAAGGTGTATAAATTGGAGGAACGTATGTAGAAATTTCTTATGTAGGAGTTAATCGGGTCGTTGTAGGGGAATAGACTGACTGACTGAGAAAAAGATATACAGGAAGAATTATTATGCTATCAAATTATACAATATTGACAATCGAGCTCTCATAAATTTTAGCACCGCAGAGGTAAAATTTCCCTCTAAACTTAATTGTCGTTGCTTCTTTATCTAAAAAGTATAAAGTGTAAAAGGTGATTTAATCCTCTTATCTTCTCTCCTCTCCTCTGCGGACTTCCCTCATGATTTAATTCATTGCACTTAATTCACTCATATATTAAGGCTTTTTAGGCGCGTTGGCGTATCTGCACGATGGGTCTTCGCCATGTCCGTCCGTCTGCATGTAATGACTCGACTTCCAGTGGATGGTTTTCATGAAATTATATACTGTATTTAGTCATTTATAGACAGCACTTTAAGCTTTAACTAGACAGCACTTTAATTAAGCTTTAACTAGACAGCACTTTAATTAAGCTTTAACTAGACAGCACTTTAATTAAGCTTAACTATAAATCTTTTAACTGTACACTGTATTTAGTCATTTTTATTATTTCCTTGTCCGTCCGTCCGCATGTAATAACTCGACTCTCAGCACTGTATATGGTTTTTCTGAAATTTTTTATTTGGGCTGTTTAAAAAGATTTGTCCACCCTTCCTAAAATATCATTAAAATCGGACGAATAGAAATCCGGCAATTATTATTATTTTTGTTTTTTTCCCCCTACATATCATGTAGATTGTATAGCTGAAGTACTGAGTATTATGTTTGTTGCCATGAGCTAGTTTGAGAAATGAATGGCCATGTGGGGATGCGCAGTAACTCAATTTCTAAGCTCGCGCATAAAAGTCTTTACTGTTTGCTATTTTTATTTTATTTTATTAATTAATTTTTTTTGTTATTAAATCATAAATTATTACTGTTTGCTAACGTGCCTGAAATGTAACGCACCGCGTTCAGTAACTAACTTGTTTTAATTAAAAATCGTATAATGACTGTAACATTTACTGTGACAGTTATCTAATTTCCTTCCTATTGTAGACGTTCCCAAAGTATAGAGCGGTCCCCACGGCGCATTTTTTTGGGGGGGAGAGGGGAACGTGTTTTAGTGAAGCACTTTTTTCTTTCTTTTTTTTTTTAACGAAATATGGACAAACCATCCGACTAATCCAGATATGAAGCTTATTATATTTCACCCTTTGAGATTAAATGTATTGAACTACTGTATATACAAGGGCAGACAAAATAATGGAAACACCTATGATGAGAGTTACAGGTATGCACTGATATGGTGTTGGACTATCCTTTGCTTTTAAAATAGCTTGTATTCTACATGGATTAGATTCAAATAAATCTTGAACTGTCTTAAGAGGAACATTGGACCATTCTTCACGGAGAAACGTTTTAAGCTCCTTGAGTGACATAAACTGCAGCCATTATCAACCCACTGCAGGATGGAAGCCTCCTCAACAATTCATGCTGAGGGACATGGACCATAATCTACCACGCTGGTCCAGTGCAGGTTGGCAGATCGACCGTATTTAGCAGTCAGGGACTTGAACCCCGGTCTACTCAAAGAGCGTGTGCTACTGCACTCCCGCTCCTGACCACTCGGCTACGGAGGCCTTACTGAGTGATATAGGTGGAAGAAATCTGCTTTGCACTCTTATCTCCAAATATGCCTGCAGTGGCTCATGGGATGCATTTAAGTCTGGTGATTGTGCAGGTAATGGAAGGTACTTAGTTTCATACTCTTCAAACCAAGATTGGATACATCTGGCTGTGTGTATTGGAGCATTGTCACCTTGAAACATGGCATCGTTTGTGGGGAAACAGTGTTTGCACCATGGGATGAACTTCGTCACTCAGAATATCAAGGTAATCAGTGGCAGTAATCCCCCCATTCAGGTTAATTAGGGACTTGAAGGATACAAAATATTACTGCTCAAACCATTGTCGCCCCTCCTCCTCTGTGTTTGATGGTTGGCACAAGACTGTCAGGATGATGCGCTTCCTTCGGCATTCGCTAAACACAAGCTCCCCCCTGATGTTGGAAAAAAGTGTGAATGGTGATTGTTCTGAAAATATGGCAATCATTAAGTGTCCAGTTTTTGTGCTCCTTACACCACTGCGTCCTCTTTACTACCATCAGTAATGTGTGGATAGCCAATAGCGGCTTTTCCATAAAGTTCAGCTTTATGAAGTTCTCGCCGAACTTTTTTGCTAGAACTGGATTTGCTGAGACTCCATTAAGTTCTGAATTTATTGTACCATTTTATATCAGTTCTAAATAAACATCAACTTTCATCGTCTTTCCTTCGGAGTACTACCTGCAAGAAACAAAAAGAATAATAAATAAAGTAATAATCACTGCATGTTCATAAATCTGTCATGCAGCCATTATAAAAACTACTTTCATGTCAGGTGTTTCTATTATCTTTGTCCACTCCTGTATACTTTAATTTATAGAACTATGTTTACTCAGTTAAATTTTGTCAGATCTGTTTATTTTCAATTGTTCTGGAACACGTGGGCGTGAAATCAATCTATAAAATATTTTTAAAGGGGGACAGAGGTATATAAGTTTGGGAACCTCTAGCCTAGTAAGCAGGGGTGGATCCAGGTTTTGCGGATCCTACAGCTTACAGAATTTTTGGGGTTTCTTTAAGAAAAATTGGCAATTGCGATTTGGAGGAATTATCCCGCTTTTGTGCAAACATTTTGAATCAGAAGTCAAATATTAAACCGACTTTTAAATCTGGAATTTCTTAACGATTTAGCACTAATGATCCACATCTTGCAGAGCTCTCTTACCTTTCAGAAGCTTTACAAAGTCACTATAGTAAAAGCAGATAAATTAACTATTCGAACTATCAATGCTATTGCTAATTTGAAAAATTCTGAAGGAAATTATGAAGCTAAAATTCAGGGCATGTTGAAGTGGAAAGAATTTGAAGGAATCAATATCGAAAGTAAGAACACATTTTAAAAATTACCTCTTGACAAGTTATTAAACTGCATTGTTTTATACTTAAAGATTCGGTTATTAATGCAACAGAGTAATTTTAAATTAAATAAAGAAAATAACGATATCGTTGACGATGAGGAATTGAAAGAAATTTTAAACATATGCTACCCAGAAACGTGGAATATGAAAGAACTTTCGTCTCACAGCATGGGTTTGTTAAGGGAAAGTCTTGTCTGACAATTTGATTGAGTACTATTAAAAAATAATTTTGATATCATATACTTGGATTTTAGAAAAGATTTTGACACTGTTGCGCAATGGAAGACTACTGTAGAAATTGGAGCAGTATGGTGTTAAGGGCAAGTTGCTACAATGGATAAAAGGGTGGTTGATCGGTGAAGACAGAGAATGATATTCAATGGACTAATGTTATTAGTGGAATCCTCCAAGGTTCGATGTTGGGCCCATTGTTGTTTTCGGTATTTATCAATGATATTGATGAAGTATATCAAGCTTAATATTGAAGTTTGCAGATGATACAAAGGTTGGCAGGGTTATTAATGACAGTAATGGCAGTGTGCTACTGCAACAGGATCTAGAAAATTTGGGCAGATGGGCTGAGAAGTGGCAACTGAAGTTTACCATTCACAAACGCAAAGTACTGCATGTGGGTAGAAGTAGCCTCAGATAAGCATACCAATTGTGTGGAACACTGGTGTGCAAAACTTAAGGACCAACACTATTTCTAAAGGTTACAACCACAAAATCTTTACTTAAGGTACTCTTTACTGATGAGAGTAGATTCAGTCTCAGCAGCGGTTCTGGATGTCAGTTAATCTGGCAAGAGGAATTGAAATTGAATTGCACACGGTATCACCCCGCAAACATCACTGAAAGGGATCGATATGGCGCTCGAGGTGTTCTCGTCTGGAGAGGCGTTATCTTGGATGGACGTACACAACTTCAGATACTAGAAGGCGGTACTGTAACCGGTGCATGCTACTGTACTGAGGTAATCCTTCCCCATGTGCGTCTGTTCCGAGGTGCCGTTAGCCCCGAGTTCGTGTTTATAGATGATAACGCCACACCCCCATCGCACTGCAGCTGTTGATATGCTTTTGGAAAGTGAGGACATTGTTCGCATGGATTGGCCTGCTCGTTCCCAAGGTCTAAATCCCATCGAACACATATGGGACGCTCTGGGGAGACGCCTAGCTGCACGTCCACGCCCACCAGAAAATGTTCAACAGCTGAAGATGGCGCTGACAGAGGAATGGGCGATGTCACCCCAAGAACTTATCAATGACATTGTTCTAAGTATGGACAAGCAGTGCAAAGCGTGCATCGACATTATGGGTGGCCATATCTACTGAGGACCACCTCTTCCCTTTGTACCATCTTTAGCAGTGATGCATCTGTATCATGGCAGCCAGTGCTATGTTGCCATTTTTGAATAAAGTCCCTGTGTACCGTTTTGTTTCCGTGTTGTTTCCTTCATCATTTCTGTACTTCACGAGGTTCCTTTGGTATGCTTTTCCCATATCAAGGCCACTCTTATGAGAAGCTACAGGTGAAAACCTTACTTGTCCTTAAATTTTGCACACCAGTGTACTACACTTAGGGTGGTAGAAAATGAAGAAGACCTGGGAGAAATTGTGCAGTCAGGTATGAAATTTTCATGACCTGCTCTTGCAGCCTGTCTGCCTGCAAGAACAGGTCATGGGATATTGTCAGTGGTATACAGGAATATTGCTAGTAGGGAAACGGAGGTGATTATCCCTTTGTATAAGGAAATGGTCAGGCCACAACTTGAGTACTGAATACAGGTCTGGAGGCCTCATTTTAGGAAGGATGTAGAGTTGCTTCAGCGAGTACAGAGAAGGGCAACAAGATTGGTGAGGGGAACGAAGGGATCTTACCAAGAAAGGCCTAAGTTCTGCAAATTGCAGTGGGTGGAGACTAGGCGTCTGCAAGGCGATCTGATTGAGGTGTATAAGGCCTTGAATGGGTTGAGCATGCTGAATTCTGATGGGATTCTTCCGCTTGCTCAAATTACGAACCTGAAGGGGCATAAATTCAAATGGAGGAAAGACAGTTGTAGAATAGATGTGCAGAAATTTGCCTTTAGCCAGCCGATGGTTAATTGCTGGAACAAACTTCCATCTGTCGTTGTGGAAGTTGATAGCTTAAATAAATTCAAGGAGGAACTGGACAAACTTCCATCTGTCGTTGTGGAAGTTGATAGCTTAAATAAATTCAAGGAGGAACTGGACAAACTTTTAGAGGGAATGGTTGTGCAATTTTTTTTTTTTTTTTTGTCTGAGGCTACATAAGCTCATATGCTCTCTTTTCTTGCATCCCATGCCTCTATTACTACTACTAACTATACTGTATGGAAAAGGCCTAGATTTGAATTCTGTCGATGATGTGAGAAACTTTTATGGAGATTTTTTTTTTTTTTTTTTTTTTTTTTTCACACCAGGGCCAAACTCATCAATCTTGGGACAAGGTAACATTGTTTTTTTTATCAATGTCATTAGCAAATTTAAGAACACGAGTAATACTGTACTGAACCCTGGGGAACACCACTTGTTGTTATTAGGTTTAACGACGCAAGGGCTACTAAGGCCAAATTGTGTCTGTTCATCGTTAATTCACAAAAAGCATATTGTAAGAGAGGGTAAATTATATGCTTCTGTACAAGCCAATATGTTCTAGATATAGCAAAAGTTCTTTAATATTTGCTTCATTTCCTAAGAAATTAGATAAATCGGTGATATATTCAACGTGGATGACTGAAAAGTGTTTGACCAGAGGTTGAATGTAAAGGACAATCAACCAGAAAATGACGGACCGTAAGTTGCGTCTGACAGGATGAGCACTGTGGTGAGTTTTCTCCCAATAATAGAAAGAGATGGGTGTCCAATTCTGAGTCTTGCCACCACTTCCTTTCGTCTGTTTTGTCGGATGCCAGAGAGCCACAGCTTTGGATCTTCTTTTATCTGGTAAAGTTGGTGTCACTTTTCCTGGTCTGTGACCATTTATTAGAGCACGCTTTCCGTATGACAGACTTATAGTCAGAGTAAGGAACCTGAGGATATTGTGAGAGAGCGGGTTGAGGGTGTTTAGCGGCAAAGTCAGCACTTTCATTTCCCGAACTCCATCTGGACTTCCAGCGCTATTGCAAGATCAGTTTAATGATTCTTGAAGTTCTATTAATGTAAAGGTTGGTTGTACAAGAATGATCGGCGCGTGAAGAAGTTAATTTTATACCTTTCTGCACCTGCTTTGATGTTCTGGAAGGTGGACGCATAGGTGGCAGAAGCTGAGATTTTTGCAAATGATTCTGCTAATGCATTTGCAACTTCTTCAGAAGTAGAAATGCCTTTCCCTTTACAATGAAGTATCGAAGAGGGCAGCCGAGCAAATTTGCCATTTAATGCCTGTATTCTTTTCCAGTTGACACGTGTATCAGTGTCTTTGGTGATGGTTGAGGCAAAAGCAATCCATGAATCCCGTTTCGCGTTCCGCCTAACTTGCCTTGCTTTTGCTTTGAGTCTTTTATAAGCAATTAGGTTACTAGTGGTACGATACTTGCGGAAATTATTCCAAGCACGGTTTTTTTTCCTGTTTGGCAATTAAACAATCTGTATTCCACCAGTGATTTCTGTTTGCGATATGGCTTCGATTTTGGAATGGAGGCATTAGCTGCTGTCAGGATCTGATTGGTTATGTAAGTGTTTACATCATCAGTATATCTCAGGGGCTCACATCTGGTGAGTATGGGCTTGGCAAACCCAGGGTCCTGAGCTGGACATCATTATTCTTTTCTTTCTTGCCTTCTTGGTGATTGCCTTCTACTCTCTCTCTCTCTCTCTCTCAGGGTAACATGGGAATTTTTTTTTTTTTTTGGTTGGTGCAGCATAAGCCCCAGTCTTCCTTGCACCATATGGCTAATAATAATAATAATAATAATAATAATAATAATAATAATAATAATAATAAAATGTTGTCTTTGAACGTACAATCTGTCTAAGAGTATGGAATGTTAGTGTTAACAAGAATAGCTACTCCTCCACGTTCAGGTGATATTTGGGCAGAATAGCCTCCCCAGTTTGCCTTTTTAAACTGCCAAGGGGATCGTTGGTCGGGATTTGGAGTTAACCCTGTTTGTAGTGAGCAAATAATTGGGAAGTGATCACTGTTAAAGGTATCGGTTAATACTGACCATGTCATGATCGGAAAGATGGATAGTGAACAAATTGTCAAGTCTATTGCTGAAGCAGAACCGGTTGGTATGTGGATGTAGGTAGGAGATCCAGAATTTAATAAATTAAGATCATTATTATTCATGAATTCCTCCATCAGTTTTCCTCTTTTATCCATTGTAGTAGACCCCCACAATGGATGGTGTCCATTTCAAAAAGACAAATTGGAGTTGGGAGTTGTGAAATCACGTTGTCAAGTTCTGAAAGCAGAAGTGCAGCAGATGGCAGAATATAAATGGAAACAATGGTAAATGATGTACCAATAGCAATGCGAGCAGCCACGGCTTCTAGGGTAGTCTTAATTGGATCGGCCTGAATGGAATGTTAGTGTTAACAAGAATAGCTACTCCTCCACGTGTAGGTGATTCTGAGTTCGTATCTCGTCTGTACATGGTAAAATTTGAAAATTTTGGCGAAACGTGAGGTGACAAGAATGTCTCCTGTAAGCATACGCCTATGGGATTGAATTGAGCGATTAAATCTCTTAAATCATCAGAATGAGTGCTTAGTCCTCTGCAATCCCACTGTATGATGTTATGCATTATTTAGGTTTACCTGAGGATGATTCATCTGACTATTTTTTGTACACGGGACATTTTTTCCGGTCTTTTTTTTTTTTTGGGAATGTGAGGCGTCCAATATCCATGGTGTCATCTGCATGGAGTTCTAAAATGGGCTCCTCATTATCTAGCAACTCATCTACATCCATATTGTTGGTGGGAGATAGCAACTCATCTACATCCATATTGTTGGTGGGAGATTCCATATTTTTTGTACATGGGACATTTTTTCCGGTCTTTTTTTTTTGGGAATGTGAGGCGTCCAATATCCATGGTGTCATCTGCATGGAGTTCTAAAATGGGCTCCTCATTATCTAGCAACTCATCTACATCCATATTGTTGGTGGGAGATTCCATATTTTTTGAGCCTGAATCAGATTTTAATTGTTGTTTTTCAACTGGGACCGATGGGATATGAGTAGGGATGATGATTGGAGTATTTGTGGCTTCGCTAGTTTTTTTTGGAGGATTATCTTTTTAGAGGTTGAAAGCGTAGATTTGAGCCAGTTCACTGGAGAGGTGTTAGGTGGAACTGATACATCTGTTTGAGCTGCAGTAGAAACAAAGTTTCGAGTGCGAGCTGCATAGGAACGACTACTAGGCATGGTCGACATAACTTGACAACGTGCCTCAGGAAACATCACGTTATTTTCTATTTTGTATTTTTGAATTTTCTTTCCTGTAATCCATAGCTCACAAGTTTGGGAAAAGGCTGGGTTGCTTCCTTTGCAGTTTTGACAGAGCAATCCGCTTGAGTGTGATCTTCAGAGCCGAAGATGGGACGTATGGCCTCACCTCTACATGCCTGCTGCAAATGCCCATATTTCTGGCATTTGAAGCAGCGAACGGAATTCGGAATACATGGTCTAATACAACAATTTAAATAGCCAGCTTTAATTGAAGATGGTAAGTCTGGTGTACTGAATGTTAAAATGATGGATCTCATTGGACTGAGATTTCCATCTTTTTTAGTCATAATCCGTTTGACATTTGTAACTTTTTGACTACTGAGTTTTTGGAGTAGCTCTTCTTCGGAGACTGTAATTAGGTCCCACTCACTGATCACACCCTTTGGTGAATTTAAGGTTCTGTGGGAAGTAACTGATACTGCAAGCCCACAAAATGATGTTGTGTTTAAGAGCCGCTCAGAATGTTTCGTGGTGGCTGTTTCAATGAGATCTCCGGATTGTAGTCTTTTCACCATTTTTGGTGATCCAGTAATTGATTCCAAATATTTTTGAATCAAGAAGGGTGATAATTTGCCTACATATTATCAAGAATGAATCACCAAGAAATTTGGTAATTCATCATGGCATTGTGCTTCCCTTTGAAGCCTTTTGGGTTGGTTGGTATCATGGTCATTGTCAAGAATTTCTGACCTTGAGCTTGATGGCTCTAAAGGTATATAACTGCTCGTATCCATGTTAGCTCCTTTTGACCCTGTGGGTTTATTTTTACCGCCCAGGTTACCGGCCCCTCCAAGGAGGAAGTAGGCAGGAGCAGTTCCGCTTGTGGCTAAGCGGATAGGTTAGTACAGTTAGTAAGATGAATTAAATTAAAGAAAAATGTTCTTTCCTTCTTCTGGGCTCTCTTCTTAGTGCTTTTAAGAAAGTAGAGCTACTTAACAAAAAAGTTTAATAAGCAAGGGACAAAAGAGAACCTAGTCGCTTAGAGAAAAACGCTCTTCAATTGCACGAGAATCACTTGGCCATGGAAATGCTTGGCACCTGGCGCTGGAACACCACTTGAGACCCTATACAGTCAGAGCAACAGCCATTCATAGGCAATCTTTTAATCACTATAGTACCTTTCCACCAATTGCCCACTGAAAAAACATTTGCATGGAATGGTTTGAAGAGCCTTAACTAAATCTAAATATACTATATCAAAATTGTCCTTTCATTCCAGTTCTCTTTTCATCTATTATCTCCCCACTGGTTGCACGTTCTTGGTGTCTACTGAGCTATGTGGATGATAACAAGATACTCACTCTCATCATCCCCAGTTAAGGCCTAGATCTGGTAAAAGTGGAAATTAACAACACTCTCACTGCAGTCACATCTTACCTCTGCCAATTTGGGCTCAAGATCAATCCTGCTAAGTCCGAATTCATGGTGTATTCACTGAAGCAAACTCTTTCATCTCCCCAGCCTTCAGTGGGCAACACCCTCATCCCAATTGTGTCCAGCCATTGTGATCTAGGCATTGTGCTCGTCTCCAAACTTCGATTTAATGCCCACTTAGACATGCTCCTCACACGTGCTTCAAGACTCTGGTGGATAGCAAAACAACATCTACATATCACCCATGAAAAGACAACTGTGAAGTACATAAGAATAGTTATCTTTCCACCTTTGCTCTATGATGCTGAAATTTGGGCTTCAGCAGCACTGTCAGTAAAGAAACCACTCTTTGCAGCAGAATTCTGGCTTGTAAAGTGGGCCAATAGGAGGCACAACCTTCCAGCTCCGATTTGCACCATGCAGCTTGCCGACTCTCTCGGGATTCCACGGCTTCCTACCTTAATCGACGACCAGCGCCTCCTAGCAACAGTCAAGATGATAACAGGCATAATTGCAACACCTTCATTCTGGGGTACCTGTGGTTGGTGGATTCCCCCCTGCTGCCCTTAGGGCCAACCCTAAGCTCTACCCACGTTCAGCATGACTCCATCTCTCGGACAGGTTCCTCCCTTAGCAGATGCTCAAGCAAACCCAGGCACTTGACGCCAACCTGAACAAATTCACTGTTGAGTGGACATACCAGAAAAAAATGATGAGCAGGACTAATCGGCAATGACTGATCTGTACCTAATCAGCAATCATTGATCTCTACCTTGCATCTGCTTGTCTGATTGAGCTGGTGCTCTTATCTCGATGTTAAGTCAGCTCGATCAGATCTAACTCTCGTGTGGAGTTCTCTCCTTTGTATCGAAATATGTTTTCATTTGTATAGTTACCTTTTTTCATTTTGTAAATAATTGTTTGAGTATCTCGGAAGTATTGGGAGGCTGTAAACCCCTGGCTTTATGGCCATGAAGGGCAATAAAGATTCTCTATCTCTCTTTCTCTTGTGACAAATTCATACTGGCTTATCAGTTTAGTTAGACATGATTTCCCTTAATAAACATTGTTTCTCACAATTCTATTTCTGTCCAAATCCTGCACTACATCCTTTATCATGGAATTCATAATTTTCACAGTCTTAGAGTTAAGCTTGCAGTTGTGCAATTATCCATTTTTTTTTTTTTTTTGGAACCACCTTTGTAAATTGGTGGAGCATTTGTACATCTCCAATCTGCTGGGACTTTACCTGAGTCCAGAGACACATTCATTAAAATAGATAGTGGTTTGACAGTCTGTATTGCTGCTTCCTTTATTATCCCATCAGCTCTTTGTGCCTTTCAAAGCATGACAATTTCTCTGCCAGTCCACTGTTGAAGCCTAAAAGAATGTTCAGATGTAAATATTAATGAAAAAATTTATTTAGTTCATCAGCTATACTTTTAGGATTGGCAATGATGTTACTAAAGATATCCTGTAGAGGACCAATATGGTTATTCAGCCCTTTCCTTCTTGTGTATAATAATGCTTAAAGTAGAGGATTGGCAAATTGTTGATCATGGTGCTTATAAATAAAAATATAATTTTATGCAAAACATCAGTGTGAAAAATTACTTGTTTCATTTAGTTTTTTAAATTACTTCAGATTTTATTAACTGTTTAAAGAATGAAAGCTAAAATAAAGTCTCATAGGGAAAAAAAAAGTTTAATTTAATGGAAGTTTTTTTTTTTTTGAGAAACAAAACAAATAGCTCCAGTATTCACCACCAGAAGGTCAAGGTTTCACTGTAATACAAAACTCAGTTACAGAAATTGCTGTTATGCAGTATATCAATGATATGTGATAGGCCATAATGTTGTGTGTGCTAAGCAAAAAAGCAACTTTGACTATGAGGCATATGAATCTATTATGATCTCTCCTATTATATGAGAGCTGTTCAATAAAGAAAAATCATAATTTTTTTTCACAATATATCTTTATTAATTCATATTTTGATGGTCATTTTCAAAGTAATCCCTATATGACGAGAAATGCACTGCCATTCTTTAGAAACATGCTGGAAGCAATTTTTTGACATGCATTTGAGAATCACCTCTGATGTCTTTACAACTTCTTGTGACGACTGGAAATCTTTTCCTTGCAGCTCTTTCTTTAACTTTGGAAATGGGGGAAAAAAATGCAGGGTGCAAGGACAGGGCTGTATGGTGGATGAGAAACACTTGACATTAATGCTTGCTAAGTACTCCATGACAGTATGAGCAATGTGAGGTCACATTTTTGTGATGCAAAATCTACCCACCTGCATACAGTTGATTGTTTGTGATGATTGAACTATACTGTGATGACAGTACAGTTTTGCAGTAAGGTCCCATAATAGTCATATGATGTGACACAACATGCCAGTAAGCCATTCCTTGAATATCAAAAAAAAAAAAAAAAAAAGAGATGACCATACCCTCTCTTTGCAGAAACTACAACTTTTGCTTTTTGTGCGAGTTGGCAATGACGTAGACTTCCAAACAGTTTTATTGCTTACTCTCTGGTTAAAAATAATGAAGTCATGTTTCATCTGTCATTATCACCTTGTGCAGAACCTCACTATCTTCAGTAACCATCTGTTGTAGCTCCTGACAAACTTCCATGCAAACTTGCTGTTGCTCAGGTGTGAGTAGTCGTGGAACCCATCATGCATAAGTGTGTTACATGCAAGTAGTTATGGAGAATATCATCGTGAGTGCTTTGTACTGATATTCATGACATCTGCCAGTTGCCTCACTTGTTATATGACAATATATTGAAGATTGTTATATGACAATCTTCTCATGATTACGGAAGCAGTGTTTATGGTTTCTGTGGTGACAAGTGGTTGGAGCTCCTGGACTGCTGATTTTTGTGATTGAATCACACCCATCTTTAAACATTCTAAACCATCTGCGAGCTGTGCTATATGAAAGTAAATTGGAAGTAAAGCATAGATTCACCATAAGCCTCTTAACATTTCATATGCTTCAGCTGATATTTCCTTGAGATGGAAATAAAATTTGAGAGCAGCATACTGTTCTTTTTGTATCATATCCATTGTTCCATAGGCAACTGAACAGACATAAAGTTGACTGACTGCCAAGGTCACACCATGCATATGAGTTAACCGTGTAGTCTATATGTGAGTAGCTTGTTTTGATCTTAAATTCTGCAGCTCAGCTAGAAGTAGCAAGCAGTACTGGTGTTCATGAAAAATGATGATCATTCTTTATTGAAGTCCTCGTAAAACACACATTCTTGGGGGGCTTTAGCTCCATCCACAACTGAATAACTGAGATCATAGATGCATCTACCCTATGAATGCAGCTATGCTCTCAGTTATTCAGGTGTGCATTAACAATTTGCAGATTATTTGTGTATAATTTTTTTTATAATTCATCTTACACAGGATCAATCATAAAATTAATCACATGTAAATGCAAGTGGTCCTTGGATTTATGATGCAGATTACATTTGAGAAAATTTCCATGTTGAAATAAAATACTGTAGGTTGGAAAAAATTTGCAAAAGAGACTAAAATAACAGCACTGATTTTTTTTTAATGAAAGATAGGAAAAGTAATCTTATGAGGACTTGAAGCCCTATTTCAGTGGTTTAATAAAAAACAGGAATATCTATCTCTGATTCAATGTGTAAACATAAAGCTTTTTCATTAAACATCAGGATTGGAAGGCAAATTTTCTGACACATCTGGGTGGCTGAACATATTTAAGCAATGATATAGTATTCACAAACTTGCACATGGGGAGCAGCTTAGTGCTTCTGTTGCAGTGGACAATTCATTTTGTGCAGAATTTCAGAAATATGGAGGAGAAACATTTACAGCCTGTCAATTCTTTTCCTTGTGTTGATTGGTGAACAATGTATGAAATGTAAATGAGTAACCAAAGAAGTGTGTGGAAGAAAAACTTCTGATTGAAAATATAATGAAAGATGTGAATATTAAATTCCTATTACTGAGCTCTGTTGGCCTATTGGAGCAACTAAGTGAAGGAACAAGGAACTAAAATCCATTATTTGGGTACCACTTGTCTCCGTGCAGTGGGTGTGGTTGTAGAATGGAGTGATTGTAAGGTCGAGTTCTGTCATTGGGTGATTATTGCGAAGGCGTTTTCTTTCGGATTGTTTTGTGTCATCGAGGAGGGAGGTGCTTAGCTTAGGTAGGGTGTTTATCCCTCCCCCATCCCACTGTTTTAAAATTGGAAAATGAGTTCCCGATTTAAAAACAGCGGCAAGTGGGAGGATAAACACCTTAGGCATATCAACCTAGGAGGACAGTGGGTGGGGAAAGCAGTGAGTGGCACCTGCCAATCACTGCTTTGTTCCTGTCCATTTGTCGCAATTTGGACTAGTACCCAAGGTCTGGTACCAAGGTTATAATGTACTATTTCCAAAGCAATTGTGACTATACTGGAGTTTTACCAAACAGGGTTATATGCAATATGCAAATGTTGAAATGTAACTCCATTCTTATACTTAAATGAAAAGTATATTTTGCATTACTTGAGAAAAAAGGTGGGATTGACATCAAATTTTCAGTATGTATTATTTGTCCTTGCAGAATTTTTAGGTCCAATTCCATATTTCCCTCCCACCCCACAGAAACATCATGATAAATTTAAAATGCAGTTTTGATCCTTTTCAAATTTTAATTTATTTAGAATATTCTTAGGACCCTTTGTTTGAAATTTCATGTTGGGGTGTGTGTGGTATGGGTGTTTAATGGCGCACAAGCTGCTGTGACTATAGTGCGCCTCATTTCATATTGGATGAAGGAACGTGCTGTGGAAGGCCAAATTGCAAAAGACAGTGACTGAAGTGATACATACTGTAGAAGACTGAATTTCTCCTGTGGAAGACAAAATTTCAGAGGAGAGTGATCTTTTGTGGAGTATAAGAGCACATTGCAGATCAGGGGTACTATGCTGAACAGTGAAATAAAAATTTTTCAAAAGCTGTATTTTTAACAGTAATTCTATAAACTTTAACCACCCACGTACTTCTTATATCATTTATACATAGTTGTTTTATGCTTCCTTTCAAGCGATTCTGACAAGGAGTATCAAAAGCTGGCATAGATTCATCCAGGATAAAACAACCTTACTAGGCTCTCCCATCTGAATTATAGCCAAGATCCAGGCCTGGGGAAGTTACTTTTCCATCCTTTAACACTACTACATTACTTCTACATCTTTTAACCTTACTAGTTCCAATTGAAAATAAAGCAAAAGTTCAAAGGTTCAGCAAAAGTATAAGTAGTCATCCTCTACTTATAATGTACTATTTCCAAAGCAATTGTGACTAAAAATTAACAAACATTAATATGATTTATGTGAGGATAGTGAACATATAAACAGACTGGACTGGAAAGGTCCAACTGGTGCTCCAGGTGAGAGATTCTTCCAAATGGCATACTAGTGAATTGAGTGATTTTTTGAGCACATGAAAATCATGTGCTCATTTCCACAAGAAAATCACTCAGTTCACTAGCTCTTAATGCCAGCTGTGATGATAATCATCTCAAAAATTGACTGACTGTTTTTCATTATTATGAATGATATGGATAAAAGTCAACACACAATTTTGTTTAGCTCAGCCTACCTTCGCTAATCCTTTTTTGCTTTTTGCTAGCCTTTTGGTATATAAATAAAGGTGAAGTTAATAGTTGGGTTATGATGCATGTCCACCTGAAAAATATCCATTGTACATAAATTGACAGTTTGAGATTAGTGGCTTTTTCTCTGTCATGCTGCCTAAATATGCACATAGTACTTCAGTAGGTTTGGAAGTGAAATGTGCTGTTTATACAGAGTTGTTTAGTGAAATTGAAAAAACTTGTGTATATGCATGTATTAGTTTTGAATTTTTACATACTTAATAGTTTTATAAAGTTGAAATTGGAAGTGACTAATAGTTTCATACATTTATATTTTATGTTTATAGTTTTTTTTCCCAAATATAATTAATAAAACTTTTTATTTAAAAAACTTTTAAAATTTTCATTAAAAATTAATAATTATATTTAATGAGTATTTCAATTCACAAGGAAAAGGTTAAGCATTGCTATACTGTAAGCAGAATTTTAAAAAATTGAATTTTTTTTGTAGAAATAAAAAAGAAATAGGTGGATCTGTCTGATCTGGAGACACTACCACACCCAGATTAATATACAAATAAATTCGGTCGGGTAGATAACTGTTAAAAAAATAAATACATATTTCATGTTTTTATTAACAGCATTAATTAGGGGCTCAACATCTGGTGAGTATGGGCTTGGCACACCCAGGGTCCTGAGCTGGATATCATCATTCTTCTCTTTCTTGGTGATTTCCTTCTACTTTTCTCTCTCTCTCTCTCTCTCTCTCTCTCTCTCTCTCTCTCTCTCTCTCTCTCTCTCTCAGGGTAACTCGGGAATTTTTTTTTGGCTAGTGCAGCATAAGCCTCAGGCTTCCTTGCACCGTGTAGCTATTAATAATAAAATAAATAAATAAAATAATGCAGTTGACCTGAATGGCAGTATTCAAATGCATTGGGTCTCTCTTGTTTTGGTGTGCTTGTCCAATATGATAAGCACACTGAAACACTGGTTTAACCCTTTCATGAGTAGGTTATCCAAACATGTGTGGGATCCTTTAGTCAGTTTTTTATAGGGGATTGGACTCTGTGGAGTGTTTTTTCATGAAATTTTCAAGTTTTATAAAAATGAAAACTTTGTACATAAATGCTTTTAAATATTAATTTTTTTCTTATTTTGACTGGATTGCCCAGCATTAGAGTAAACTTACTGCCAAAAATCAACCTAACTTATTAAAAATCAGTTCTTTAAATTATTTTTTAAACTAATTGAAAAAATTTTTAAAATATAATTAAAAAAAATAAACTCATCATTACTTTTTGAAACCATAATATTTGCTGTATCTATTTATGTATTATTTAATTCAATTTCATCAATTTCTGGATCTGAATTTCACAGAATTTCTACAGCTCCTTTTAATCCAATATTAGGCAACAATCCTCTTCTGATTGTCCAAAAATAGACACAATTTTAAAACATATAATTAATAATAGATAGCAGTATATACTGGAAAAATTGCAAGATAATTCATAGATAAACAGACACATTTGAAATATAATTGAAAAAAAAAAAAAAAAGTATATCTGTGTATGCACCCCTGGGAGTCCACACATAAAAATTGTAGATATACATACTCATGTAAGGGTTATGACATGGTTATGACATTAAACAAATATCAACTCTCAAGAAAGCATAACTGTTGCATAAATTTGCCATGTGCAGCACAACATTCTGTCCAGTTTCTGAGTGGTATCCACCCTCTCCCAAATTTGTATGCTCACAATGAAGATGAAATATGACTCAATTCAGATAGCATTCTTAAGTGTAACAGTAGTAATTGAGAAGACGGTAAGAAATAATTTATGAACAGTTCTCTCTTTTCTCTGCAAACACAAGTGAAAATAAAAACTATTGTGCTTCAATAAATATCTAAACGTTGTCTTTAGGAGATTTACCAATTATAGATTTTTTCAAGTTGATGTATCACAGATATGAGCATATCAAATTTTGACTTAGTGTCTGTTATTAAAATAAAAATGAACACCTGGCAGACAACTGATCACAATTTATTGCATTTCAAAGACCTTTACTTCACAAACACATACAATAAAACTGATAGCAAAACTATACAGAGTATGTAGTTCACCAGGAAAAGCACCGGCTTGAAACATTTAAGGTTTGAAGTTTTGTATAATTTAGTGACTTGTCCTAGAGTTCTATGATCACATAACACGCTCCACTAGCTAGCTGCCACAGTCAAATAGTAAAGGGGTGGAGAGTGTTACATGGTCGGGTAGGAGTGGATGAGCCCTTAACTTGTCAGTGTTTTTATTAACATTAGCAGCCTGAGTAAGAAAAAAGCTCCTTAGGAACACACACAAATACTCACTCCCTCTCATTCTCGTTGTCTCTCTTGCACACACACATGCACACAAACATACACACATGCACACATACAGGCATACATCCATGTATTCCATATGGTTACAACAGAATGAACACAACCGGTCTACAACTGCAGTTTTTAAAATAAATGTTAATAAACATATATATAAATAACAAAAATAAGAAACAGCCATTTATCAAATGTAGTTTGGGAGACAGCTACGACATGAAGCACTGCTATTTGTTGTTTCTCAATAGTAGACATCTTGTCACATAAGACTGCTATCAATCTACATTTGAATAATTCAGTGAGACCCATGCACCCACATGCCCTAGAAGTAACGTCCCAGCTCCAGAAATATACACACATTCATAGCAATAGCTCATTTTCCTATATTAAAGGTTTTCTAAGTTTTTGCTGCCTTTTTTCATTGCACTCATTGACAGTGGAAGCAAATTTTAAGACCCATATTTTATAAAATTCTGTCATTTTCATTCAATTTTTTTGAGCACAATTACCAAACTTTTTAAAACCTTCAATTACAAGCTGTTTTCAAAACCTTTCCCCTATTTACAATGAAAAATAACAGCAATTGAAGTTAATATACATTACTATACACTACAGACATCATAATGAAAATTGGCTCGAGATCCCTTCAATATTTGAGGTTTCCACTGTTTATGAATGTACGTTGGACAGAGCATTATTTGCCTTGAGTATCTTCTCTCTTCTTGCGATCTCCTAAGGTCTTCATTTGGCACATTGTAACCTTGCTGTTTATGTTGAAACAAAACCTTTAGGAAAGTGAGCTATTAATGTTAGTGCACCACCCTTTGTAGCACCCGAGACCTCAGACTTTCTACATCAGTGACTACAGAGGGACTGAGAATTTGTTCAGCTTTACTCCTTTGACCACTCCTCCACAGCACTCTGAGTACTTTAGGAAACTTCCATAGAAAAACTATGGTGATAAAATTCTAGAGAGTTGGCAGTAATTACAGACTTGGATGGGAAGACGGATAGTAATCGGGAGATGGCTCAGCCACCGGTTCTGGTGTTGTGTACAAAGGATTGGGGAAGTCTGGGGGATGTGGCAGTGGACCTGCTGCCTTGGGCCTCCGCCTGTATGCCATTAACCAGCATGATATGGCTACAGCTACAGCCACTAGAGCAAGTAATGTGGTAATCACAAGGGAGATTATAAGTCCTAGCTTGGGTAGACAAACATTATCTATTTCTTCAACTTTGGGACCTGTAAAAATATAAAAAAGAAGAGCTTAGGTAAATTGATATTTGATTAAAATACAATAAAAACTGTCAAAAAATGTATAAGATAACTTAGCAAACACTGTTCATTATCTATAAATGGGAAGATGGCTGGGGCTACATTTTCAGAAATATTTATTAAGTGAAATAAGCTATTATGAAGACCCACACAGCGTAACTATTAATATAATGCTGCTAGTAGAAGAGCTTGTTGAAATAAATGAATGGACAGTTTAAATATAACTTGAAAATTAAAATTTTAAAAAGTTTAAAATTTAAGTGCAAAAAGCTATTGAAATTAAAAATAAAGACAGAGCTTTATTCCATCTCAAACCTCTACAGACAGTCACTGTGGTGTGGGGCCAAGCAGGATTTTAAGCATTTATTCTATTATAATTATTGCTCCAAAATCTTGAAAATAACTTTTGATGAACAGTAGTACCTAATTCTCTCTCTCTCTCTCTCTTGGTCACTGTGGTAAAGTGAAAGAGTACAGAGGTACTTGAATGGCCACGGTTTTAAGTCCATGACTACTAAATGTGGTTGTATTCTTTTTATCTTTTGACCTTATGTGGTCATCCCAGAGTATATAAACAGAAAACTTATTTTATTTTTTATCCATTTTTCTTACTTTCTTTGCATTAATTTTTTTTTGCAGACTGAATTTCAGATCTTAACTGTTACTTAAGTACCTTTAAGTGGTACTGTAACAGTACCACTGAACTGGTACCACTTAAAGTGGTACCAGTTTTTATATACATATACACTTGGCACTGATATACAGATGGAAAAGAATGGAAGGGACTTCCTGCTTGGATAATGGCTTTGACCCATCATGACAAACTTGATAGGATGATAATATAGCACTACCTAAGAGATAGCCTATCATGTTGCATACAGAATGTCTTATTATAAATAATTTATTTTCATCTCATAAATAATGGGCTATCCAAATTTTGATCATAAGCAGGCCACAAGAGGACCAAATCATTTCTTAGGCATTCATCCATGGGATGCATGATTACAGTCTCTCTCTCTCTCTCTCTCTCTCTCTCTCTCTCTCTCTCTCTCTCTCTCTCTCTCTCTCTCTCTCTCTCTCTCCCCCTCTCCATCACATGTGTACGCATTGAGTTTCCACTTTATTAGGTACCTCAACCTAATATTGAGTAAGTCACCCCCTTTAGATGAGATGTCATGGACTAGATGAGGAGTCAAAAGGGTGCCACAGGTTTGTTGGTCCATGTTGACTCAGTTGCTTCCCACAATTAGTTGCAAATTGGATTCTGCAAATTTCTGTTCTGAAGAGCTTGTTCTACCTCATCCCACAGGTGCTCAATTGGATTGAGATCTGGTGGCTGGGTAAGCCACCAGAGTAGACTGAAATTGTGCTCATGTTCCTGGAACCAGTTTGGCTTTATGATATGGTGCATTATCTTGTTGGAGGAATCCATCTGCAGATGGATGCACTGCAGCCATTAAGGGATACTCCTGGTTTAAACCAATTTCTAGATAAACTAATGTGTTCAAATGTTGCTTAACTGGTATCAAGGGGGAGCCTATGCACCATGAAAGCAGACCTCAGACCATTACATTGCTACCACCAGCCATAGCATGAGTTTATGATGGGTCCATCATAAACTCATGCTATTTTCACCATATTCCAGTCCTCCCATCAGTGTGAAACAGCAGAAATCAGGATTTGTCAGACCAGATGATGTTTTTTCAATCCTCCATTGTCCAGTATTGGTGTTCTTGAGCCCACTGTAACTGTACCTTCTTGTTTTTTTTTTGCTGACAGGATTGTAATTTGATTCAGTTTTCAGTTATTGGCTGTGATATCTCATCCATGACATGGTATGAGTTGTGTGTTCTGAAATGACTCTTTGGTTGCCACTTTTGTACTGGGTTGTTATTTGATTGACTGTAGCCTACAAAAGCCTTGTCAGCCTCCATTGGCCTCTCACATCAACAAACTGTTTCCAACCAGGATTGCTGTTAGCTGGATTTTATTTGGTTACTGTATTAATCTTGATACATCTGGGGCAGAGTCATGCATGAAAACCCCAGCAGGGTTGAGCTTTCAAGATACTAATACCAGTGCATCAGATGCTGGCTACCATGCCACTTTCAGAGTCATTTAATTCTTTCTTCTTGCCCATTCTCATATTGAATTGCAAAACATGCAGCATCCCTACATATCTACCCACCTGCTTAATATCACATAGTACAAAATATGAGATGCTATTTACTGAAGGACCACTCCACTTCATGAAAATTCAGGTGTACCTAATATAGTAGCCACCCACTCACAGTATGTGTATTACTACATCACCTTCATGCAAACAAGGCACTTAAGATTTCCCATTATTCATTATATAGTAATAGCAGTAACAAGCAGTCTTGACTTTTTTATGGAGAACTTCATAAAGTATTAATGGGGGAGGGATGCCAGTTGGATAGCCCTACCATAAATGCTTGACTGATCTCTCAAATATGCCTGCACGTTTTGATTTTTATTTTTATTTTAAGAGAAATATACATGAATTGATGAAAATACTTTTAAACAGAGGAATAGGAAAAGTTCTTACCTTCAGTTGGTTGTGCAACTTGACTTTCTTTCTTGTCGAAGGTTAGGATAGCATTTGATTGAACCATTATTTCTTCTCGTAATGTTCCTTCTTGGTAACCCTCCAAAAGTGGCCTTTCAGCTTGACGTTTCTTTCTGCCAAATGCATCTACACCATCACAGTTTACCTGATTGAAAAAAAAAAAAAAGTTTTGCATTTAAATGTAATTTAAGGAACTTAAAATTAGTCCTTTAAGAATAATTTTCTAAGTTAACATATGTACAAAGATGAGATGTAAATATAAAGTCATTTTCTGTCTAGCAGCATAATCACATAATTAATAAAAATAAAGGAGAAAGGTGCTATTAAATATTTTACACTTTTTGAGATATTGCATTATTCTTAATCCTGGAATTATGTTAACAAACCCATTTAATTCTATTCTGTATCTTAAGATTTAAATAATGTTTTAATAAGTATACTTACTGGAGGACAAGAACCAAAGCACACTCTGATGTTACACTGGAACCTCAGATTATTACTTGTAGGAAATTTGAATGCATTAAATCGAGCAAGCAGCACCTTTTTATCAGGATCTAATTGCCAGTTGCCAAATATGCTAGGATCTGTAGCACATCCATTGCCATCTGTTACTTCATATTGAATTTCTTCATTGTCTTCCATAGTTTTGGCAACACAGCTACGAGCAAAGCCTCCATAAATATCTGTAAAAGAAGATTTTATTATGTATATTGAAATATTATTTTTAAAACTACAATCCACAAAAAAAAAATAGTTGTTAAATTTATGGTATTTGTCACCAATGGGCTGAGAGTTGGGGATAATTGAAGAAATTTATTGACATGGAACTTATTTCTGGAAGTCATAATTTTCAAGTATATGTGGAGGCATTTTTTTAAAGAATGATAAAAATTGGGAGAGTGAATAAAGAAAAAGAGAGAACAGTTAGCATGAGGAGTTAAATTGTGAATGGATTCCAGTTGACTGGTTGCCATGTGCAGTTCTAACAGATTTAAGAGAAAATGGCAGAATTACAAGTGCCAACATAAATATGTACAAACAGCATGTATCAGAAATTTAAGAATTGTGTGACAGAGATTGAGAGTTCGTGAAAGAATGGTAGATGACTAGACTATTTGACCTATTTTTTAACAGAATAAGGATTTTTATTGAGAGTTTAGGGACATTGGCTCAGGTATGAGATTTACATAGGATTTATAATTGTTCAGAATTAAAATAATACAATGAGTTTTCAGATGCTAAGGATATATGTGATATGGTTATGCCAATAAGGTTAAGAATTAAGGTTATTTCAAGTAGTGTAACAAAATTTGATATTTTTGCTACACTAGTTTGTCTAGTAATACCTTAAATTTATTTAAGTCATCAACTTTCACAACAGATGGAAGTTTGTTCCAGCAATAAACAATCGATGGCTAAAGGCAAACTTCTGCATATCTATTCTCCAACCATACTTTCGCAATTTGAATTTGTCCCTTCATGTGTACAGTTTGATCAAGAGAAAAAATCCCATCAGCACTGAGCTTGCTCAATCCATTCAAAGCTTTAAACACCTCAATTAGATCACCTCACAGGTGCCTAGTGTCGAGATGCTGCAACTTGCAGAACTGAAGCCTTTCTTGGTAAGAAAGGCTTCAGTTAAGAGCACCCCTTTGTTTCCCTCACCAATCTCATTGCCCTTCAAGATGTGGCCTGACCATTGCCTTATACAATGGGATGATCACCTCTTTATCCCTGCTAGCAAAATTCCTGTATATCATTGACCATGAGCTGTCCTGCAGACTGTCTGCATTGCTCAGAGAACTTCATATCCAACTGTACAATTAACCCCAGGTCTTGTTCATTTTCCACTAACCTGAGTGTAGTACCACACAATTTGTACATTATTCTGGGGTTACTGCCACCCATATGCAGTACTTTGCATTTGTAAATGTTAAACTTCAGTTGCCACTTCTCAGCTGATCTGCCTAACCTTTTTAGATCCTGTTGTTAACCACCCTGCCAACCTTTGTATCATCTACAAACTTGGACATTAAGCCTGATATGCCTTCATCCGTATCACTGATAAATATAGAAAACAACAACAGTAGTAATAGTAGTAATTGAGGCACGTGATGCAGGATCAGCCCAAGAAAAAAAAAAACAATTTCACACATTCAAAGTTTGTCCAGTTCCTCCTTGAATTTATTAAGCTATCAACTTCCATGACGACAGATGGAAGTTTGTTCTGGCAGTCAACTACCCACTGGCCAAAGGCAAATTTCCGCACATCTATTTTATAACTGTCTTTTCTCAATTTGAATTTATGCCCCCTCAGGTTCATAACCTGAGTAAGAGCAATGTCCATTGATTACCATTCTCTGTCTTCTCCTACTCAATTATCTCTTTATCCATAAACAACTCCAGATACTGGAAGGCAGTACTGTAACTGGTGCATGCTACCGTACTGAGGTAATCCTTCCCCATGTGCATCTGTTCTGAGGTGCTATTGGCCCTAAGTTCGTGTTTATGGATGATAACGCCACACCCTATCGCACAGCTGTTGATATGCTTTTGGAAAGTGAGGACATTGTTCGTATGGATTGGCCTGCCCGTTTCTCCCGATCTAAATCCCATCGAACACATATGAGACGCTCTGGGGAGATGCCTAGCGGCACGTCCACACCCACCAGAAAATGTTCACCAGCTGAAGATGGCGCTGACAGAGGAATGGACGATGTTACCCCAAGAACTTATCAATGACATTGTTCTAAGTATGGATAGGCGGTGCAAAGCGTGCATCGACATTATGGGTGGCCATATCTACCGAGGACCACCTCTTCCCTTTGTTCCATCTTTAGCAGTGATGCATCTGTATCATGGCAGCCAGTGCTATGTTCCATTTTTTAATAAAGTCCTTCTGTACAGTTTTGTTTCCGTTGTTGTGTTTCCTTCATCATTTCTTTACCTCATGAGGTCCCTTTGATATGCTTTTCCCATATTCAGGCCACTCCTATGAGAAGCTACAGGTGAAAACCTGAATGGTCCTTAAGTTTTGCAGACCAGTGCACAATTGTCATTTGGACATGGAGCAGGTTTTCTATTTTATAAATTCAATCTTGGATTTATTTGTTTACAGTGTTGAGCAAAAAAGGAAGTTGAAGAATTTGATGCAAAGGCAATTATGACATACCATGGTCTTATCTCAAATTGCTTTTGCACATTTGTTAAAAAAAATTAAAGTTGCAGGCAGTGGTTTGCAATTTTGACAAAGGGTGGAGTAAAGTAGGATGAAGAATAAAGGTTTTCACTACCAGAGAATGATTTCAGCAGTGCAATTGGAACAGGGGATTTAAAACAACAGCCTAACTGAAAAAGATGGAATTTTCTTGTATTTCATTTTCAACAATTGTAATGCCAAAACGTTATGAAGCTATGGGAATTTGAAATCATTAAATAACTTTTATTTTAAATAATGAATTAAATATTTAATATTTATAATATAGAAAGAGAAATTAATAAAAAAAATTTTTTTAGTTTGCAACACAGTAAATTTGAAGCTTTCTGATATTTTCTAAACTTCATATTAAGGCATCAAAATTTATGAATTTACTGTATATACAAACACACACATATATATATAGTTACCAATGAAAAATCTTAATGTTTACTTAAGAAATGGATCATTTATATAATAAACTCACAGTCTGGCTGAACATCTACTTTCAGCAGCAGATCATCTCCAATTTCTGCACTGCTTACTTCTCTTCCATCTGTGGTGCAGATTGTCATAACACAAGTAGGAGGAGGGCCAGTATTGGCAATTGTTCCTGATGTTGTAATCATGCTAATTAAAGAAAAAAGTTTTATTTTATTAATTTACACGACATTTTTAACTGAACAGCTAATGTCTAAACATTAATTTTTGCAAAAGTAAAAAGCACGAATTTCTGTTCTCAAAAAAAAAAAAAAAAAAAAAATCCATTTATGAGGTTATTGCTTCTGTAGCAAACAAGACATTACTGATGAAACTCAAAATTCTCTCTGTGCTATCCAGCTACCAGAAATTGTTCCAAAAGTGGCAAAAGTGCATTACTACTCAAAGAAAGTGCTTTTAGAGTGGCTATGTCTAGGTTTAGTTATATTTAATATGTAAGTTTAAGAACTTTTAGACTGTACCATATATTTAAAGTTAACAAAAACAAAAAGAAATTCAAGACCACAATTCTCAAAATAAAATTTGCTTATGCCAGGTTTTAAAAGGAATATATTTCTGAAATTTGTATCTTAAAATCAGATCTGAATTTTGACATATTCATATTAAATTTAAATTACTGAAATTATTTCAGATTCATAACTGATAATAACTATAGAAAAAGAAGACGATCTATCAAATTTGTATATTCCATTATTTTATAATAATGGTTATCATAACAATTACAGTTCTGTGACCTGATTTTTTCTGTGAATGTCAGTTGTTAGTTCACATTTTTTTATCATACCAAATATCTTACTCTTTATCATATCAACGTGATGTCTGTGACTAGTAATTCATGAATTAAAGTATTTAGGCACCTTTGATCCAGCTGTGATAATAAACAATGATTACACTTAACTTTCTGAATTTGGCAAACCACTGAAACAGAGATAACTCAAAGCTACGCCACACTAATTACTTTGTGGCAAGAACATTTTGTACTACACTGCAACATTAACAGGAAAGCTTTAACCCAAGCTCTATACCTTAATTTTTAAAATAACAATATCTGGAACTCCCAATAGGTAGTAATATGAAAATAAATTTACTCACCTAACATTGAAGCCCAGGGTTATAGTCTTTTCTCCGGTGTTGTATACACACTTAATGTGATATGCCCGAGCTCTGAAAGTTACTAATTTTGGATGCTTCTGAATAACTAGAATGAAAGATGCTTCACCCTAAAAATGGCAAATTATAATACTTTATTTAAGGGTAGTAATAATTTTGATTATTAATGCCAAATAAGTTCTATTTGCAACTAATGAATATTCACGAGACTAACTATAATTATTGCATATATTATCCATACAGTTCTAGTTATTAAAATAAACTGATTCAGTTTGATAAGTTTCACTCTATCCAGAATTTAAGAACACTGCATGATTCTGAAAATGTTAGCAAAAAACCTATAGCATTAAGATCAACTGACTTTATTCTATGTGCACTATAGCCAGTGTAGTGCCATTAAACACACACACACACACACACACACACACACACACACACACACACACACACACACACACACACACACACACACACACACACACTTTTATTCTGCTTAATACTAATTATAGGGCCAGCCTGAGGTGATATGGGCAAATGGCATAAGTGACTGTATCTTAGGCTCAGATACCGGAAATTTTTTTAATAACATATGGTTGCAGGTAACTGCATTGAGTATAATTCCACAACCACATATTACTGTACTGCATATGTCAAATATATTGTTATTTGGTTTTTAGGAGCATTAGCAACTAAGGCCATATTGCTCCAGGGATATGCGGTGGTCATTCCCTGACCTTTCCGCATCTGGTAGGCACGGGCTCGAACCCCAGTCTAATCAAGAAGCGTGTGCTACGCACTGCTGCTCCTGCCCACCTGGCTATGGAGGTGCATGTCAAATATAGCTCAATTCTCGGGTTAAAGTTACACATACCAGTAGTTATGTGATAAACGGAAGTTTTACTTCTGTACATCATTTGGCTGTTCACTTAGACAAAATACGTTACAGTGGAGGTCGCTTATTATGATTGCTTTGGGACACAGCTTAATTGATAACAATAACTGACTGATAATAATAACTGATGAAACAAGAATGCAGCTCTTAAAAATTGGTTAATTGTTTATGATACAGAGTGGAAATGTGTACATAAAAAGGCAGAAGTGAACAGAAAGAAAAAAAAATTAGATTGAGCAATATAAAATACTTTAATTTGATAGTTCACTATTTCTTTGAAAAATCCATCAATAAAAATGAAACTCTCATAATGTTTCTAGAAATCCCTACAAACCATTAAAAGCAAGGCTCTAGTCTGCAAAATAGTCAGATTGATAGGAGTACTGATACAGTACTTTTTTTTTCATAGAGCAATGACACCAACAATCATACAAACTGTACAAAATAACAGCAGTAACTAGATATGCAATGTGTTGGAGTTCAAGAATGGGTTAGTATGTAATCATTTCCACTGCACTTGCATAACTGCAATAAAGAAAAAAAATGAGAACATAAACCAAAGTGCTGATTATAATATATGTTGTTTTTTCTATGTTGTTGTTTATACTCTGGCACGACCACCAGGTCAGTGGAGTTTACAATAAATCATCAATACAAACATTAATTGTATTTAGCTTGAACCCCATTCCACTCAAAGAGCATGTGCTACTGCACTCATGCTCCTGACCACTTGACCATGTCAGGCCTAGTATACGTCTGATTGGGATATCATAAAAGTATATGAAGTCCATAACTTACTTGAATGATAATATTATCCATGATCACAATAAGTGGTGTACATTGTATTTATGTTTTGGCATATGTTCACTGAGGCCACCTGCCAGCACTGATGAAAAGCCCATAAGCTGTGTTTGTGTTGTCTCCAATTTTTCAACGGATATCAGATTCATCTTCTGTGGTGATGAAATTGAGTTGCATTTGTGTAGGGAAAATTCAGTTCAATTCTAGGAGTAAGGTACACATAACAGTAGCCATGTGTATAAATGGAATTTGCCTTTATGTCAAACTTAAGTGCAAGCCTTAGTGGTCAAAAACCTAATCCTTTGTCTTTAGCGTGGGCAAAAAAAAGATCTCCCTCCACGATCAAAATTGAATGCTGTTTACCATACAGTTTTATTTGATGTTTATTTATTTTTTTTAACTTTATTTTTTAAACTGTACTTTCTTCTTTCTTGTGATAGGTTGAGCAGTGACAAAATCATACCTTGCTTGCACCGTAAAAATATCTTGGGATATTACTGGTTAATTATGTGCAACTGCATTATAAATAATGCACATGTATTGCTTAATGATGGCATTATGGTTTAACAACAAAACATTCATTTTGAAAAGTTGAGAAAAGAACAAGAAGCTATACAATATTCAGATATAACATAAAACGTATAATTGAATTTTGCAGACAAGAGGCATAAAAGAGTGATTTTTAAGACAATGACTTTTAATGTAAAAATCAAACTCTTTCCTTTCTTTTTTAAAGGTTAAAAAAGGCTAAAATTTTAAAGTCATTATTATGCACCCATTGTAATTACCAAAAGTATAGCATACTTCAAATAACTAGTTTGTTTGCAGTGGTTTGAATGATAGTATCATTTGCCCTTTTCCAGTTATACTTTTTTAGCTATTGTATGTCTTCACACAAATCACTCAAATTATTCATCAGCTATTAGTTGCAATAATACATAATCCATACATATAAAATGTAGATAAAAGGAGCGCGACTACAGAATATTTGATCGCACAGAATAATTCTTTCATAAAGCCAAATACACATTACTACTCTAGGAACAAGTCAAATTGGCTAAAAATATAATATAAAACCATATTACAAAAGATACATGATCTGCATATGAAATATATTTTTTTCTGATTATAATAGTGAGTGTAAGAATACTGATAAAAAAAATAAGCAATTTTAATTGAGAAATCAATTTTATAGTTTTACTTACATTGATATGGATAAGACCACAAGTGTTAAAGAGCACTTTAAAATTGATAATCTCTCTTTCACTGTTGATCACAATCCTTCGACACTGTGGATCCTGGCTGTGGCCCTTCACATACACCACTCCATCGAAACCATCTAATTCAACTAATACTTGGACACCATCAGCAAGACACATCACTAAAATAGAAGCCACCATTTAGCATATTTGTTTTCCCACAAATCAAATTAAGAAACTTTTAAAAAAGATTTGTTCTTTTAAGAAACTAAAAGTATCATATTTATGTACTGTTATCAGTACATAAATATGATACTTTGACCCCTTATGTTTTCAATATTTATTAAAAATACTGATGAAGGTAAATCAAACTTATTAACTAAGTTTTCAGATGATATAAAGATTAGTTGGGTGGTTAATAACAGAAATTAAGGCATACTACTACTACTGCAACAAGGTATAAAAAATAATTGGACAGATAGGCTGAGAAGTGACAACTGAGGTTTAATGTTGATAAATGTAAGGTACTGCATATGAGCAGTAATCCCAAAATAATATACCAATTTGGTGGTTTGTTTGTTTGTTATTTGGTTTTTAGGAGCATTAGCAACTAAGGTCATATTGCTCCAGGGATATGCGGTGGTCATTCCCTGACCTTTCAACATCCTTGGTATTTGGTGGGCATGGGTTCGAACCCCGGTCTAATCAAGAAGCGTGTGCTATGCACTGCTACTCCTGCCCACTTGGCTATGGAGGCACCCAATTTGGTGGTACTACACCCAAGGTACTATCATCAGTCAAACCTTGGGTGTAGTACCACCAAAGTAAAGAACTAGGTAATTGTACAGTTCAACATGTAGTTCTCTGATCAGTGCAAACAGGCTACTAGACCAGCTCTGTCAGCAATATACAGGAATTTTGCTAGCAGAGATGAGAAGGTGACTGTCCCATTGTGTAAGGTAAATGGTTAGTTGTTGTTGTTGTTGCTATTAAGTTTAACGACACAAGGACTGCTGTGACCAAATTGTGTCTGTTCATAGTTTATGTAGAGGCAACATATTGTTATAGATGTTAAATTATATCCTCCTGTATAGGCCAATACATTTTAAATGTCAAAAGGTGATCTATATTTGCTTCATTTCCTATAAAATGAGATAGATCATGTGAGGTATTCAATGTGGTAAGTGATTGAAAGGTGGTTGATCGAATGGTTGAATGTAAGGGACAATCAACCAGAAAACAACGGACCGTAAGTTCTTTGACGGTATGAGCACTGCGGTGGATTCTCTCCCAATAATAGGAAGAGATGAGTATGATGAGCGTGTCCAATTCTGAGTCTTGCCAATACCACTTCCTCTCATCTGTTTCGTCGGAAGCCAGAGAGCCACAGCTTTGGTTCTTGCTTTATCTGGTAAAGTTTATTGTTGGTGTTACTTTTCCAGATCTGTAACCATTTATTGTAGCATGCTTTGCATATCACAGACTTATAGTCAGTGTATGGAACCTGAGGACGTTGTGAGAGAGTCAGTTGGGGATATTTAGTGGCAAAGTCAGCACTTTCATTTTCTGGAATGCCAGACTTGCCAGAGATCCAGCAAAAATTGATCGACTGATTGGACACACTTCAACAGAATAGCCGAGAGTGAATGTGTTTCAATGTAGGATGAGAGGAGGAGAAATTCTTTCTTATAGCAAAGACAGCATTGAGGGAGTCAGTGTAAATTATAGCAGATGAGATGGAAAGCTCTATAATCTTACAAAGTGCTAACTTGATGGCATATAATTCCATCATCAAAGTTTCTTGCGACAACTGTTAAAATAAATTTATTAAAATAAAAATAAAAATGATATATACATAAGATAAAACAGAAATAAAATAAGATAAAAGCATTAAAATACAATAAGATAAAAGTGTTAAAATATAATATAATAAAAGCGTTAAAATACATAGTAGCTTTTGAAGCGAAGTGCCTCTTCATCAGCTGATGAAGAGGCACTTCTCTTTGGATAATATGGTGATAATTTGCCACAGGCTGGGTGGAGAGAGAGAGAGAGAGAGAGAGAGAGAGAGAGAGAGAGAGAGAGAGAGAGAGAGAGAGAGAGAGAGAGAGAGAGAGTGTGTGTGTGTGTCACCAGAAAGTTTGGCATCTCATTGCACTACGCTTCTCTTCGTAGCCTTTTCGGTTGATTAGCGTCATTGCCATAAGGATTCTGGTCTTGAGCTTGAAGGCTCTAATGGTGAAAAATTATTCAAATCTATGCTTGCTCCTTTTAGCCTTGGGAGAGGGATTTTCTTCTCCCAGGTTACCGGCCCTCCCACGTGGAAGCAGGAGCAGTGCCAACCAGTGACCAAGCAATTACGAGAATAGGAGAGCAGTACAGTAAATGGTTAGACTGCACCTTGAGTGTTGCATGCAGATCTGGAATCCTAATTTTAGGAAGGATATGGATCTGTTAGAACGGATGCAGAGAAGAGCCACAAGTTAGTCAAGGATACAAAAGAGTACTCTTATCATGAAAGACTTCAGTTCTTCAAATTGTAATGCTTGGAAATTAGGCACCTGCTGTTGTTGTTATTTGGTTTTTAGAAGCATTAGCAACTAAGGCCATATTGCTCCGGGAATATGCGGTGGTCATTCCCTGACCTTTCCGCATCCTCAGTATTTGGTGGTGACGGGCTCGAACCCCGGTCTAATCAAGAAGCATGGGCTATGCACTTCTGCTCCTTTCCACCTGGCTACGGAGGTGAGGCACCTGCAAGGAGACCTAATTGACTGTTTAAGGCTTGAAATAGATTGACTAAACAAAATGCTGATGGCATTCTTATTCCTTCTTGGACAACACACGAAGGAACATAAACTTAAATTGAAAAAGATTGTTAGAGGATAGATGTGTGAACATTTGCTTTCAGCCAAAGACTGATATTGTTGGAGAAAACTTCCATCTGGTGTTGTGAAAGTGGGTAGTTTGAATAAACTTAAAGAAGAATTACACATATTAGAGGGGATGGACAAATGAGGTGCACAGTATTTTTGTTTTTTTTTGGCTGATGCTGTATTAGCTTGCTTCCTTGAATCATTTCCGCTACTAATACTAAGATACTCCTATTCTTGTTTTTTGTTTTCCCAGTACTTACATCATACTAGTTTGTTCCTGAGAAACTGATTCTTGGCCAAAAGCATAACTCCTTTCCCCACTTCCTGTCAGTCCTTTCTATATGCAATTTACTTGTCATATTCAAATTCTTGATATTCCTATAATATCAGCATTTTATGACTTAACCAACATTTCAGATTCATCAAATTTATTTACTAAGCTCCTAGCACTTCTGCTCTGATAAACAGTTGGCTGTGAGACTTCATATACACCACTCCAGTAAACTATCTAACTGAACCAATACTTGGTCACATTATTAAAATCATAAACACTGCATTTGTATTACATGCTCTTTTGGAATCTGCATTTGTATTACATGCTCCTTTCAGAAAAAAAGATTTTTGTGAAAGGCTGGTTAACATGCAAAAATGTATTACAATTCCTGAAAATATATTTCATATAAAACCTTAAGTTTCATAGTATAATCTGAATTGCACTGTTCAGATTAATTAATTTGAACTTTGGAAAGCTGCATAAGAAATAAGCTGAATAACTCCAGGTGTAATATTTTAAGCATAGCTTTATTGAGAAAATTCTTTATGTGTGCAATTCTTTTTACCAAGAAAACTTTTAATCAGCAATAAATTAGCTAACAACAATTAATGAATTGTACTATCCTAAAGAAAAAAATACACAGTGTATAAGAATCCTAAATAGTGAAAGTAAAAGAAATCTTGAAAAAAAAAACTTAAAATTCATAATATTACAATTTTATAACTATTAATGATTTATTTATTTATTTTAGAATTGGCCAGTGGCAGCTTATGGTATAAGAAAGGTGTGATCACAGTTTGTGCTTTGATTTTTTAAACTCTCTAGTTTCAAAAACAACTACTGTACCAATAATTGTTATAGGTTTTTTAAAATTTAATACCAAACTATATATTCAATTATTCTGTACTAATGAGAACATCAATGACTCTCATCATCCTTAAATTTCAAGAGTACGGCTGTAATGGTTTTCACAGGCTGGCAACTCGACAGCCCACTGGACTGAACTTATTAGTAACTCTCTAGGAGGCATCTGGATCAGCTAGTTTATATTCTCATTGCCTCTACTATGCCAGCTAGTGACTGGAAGAAGTCCAAATAATATATATACAGGAGGCATGTTTGAGTACATGTTATCAAGGAGCTGAGTATATCCTTGCTGTGTATGCCATACCCAAAATATTTCTGAACCTAACCAAACTGTAGTGCTATGAGTATGTTTATGCCTGGAATCCTAAGTGCATGTGGAAATACCACTGAACATAAGTCTCCATGCTGATTGCTGATTGACTACACACCTGCAACCTGGCAACAGGCCACCACTGAAACTTACTAATATTGTGAGTTAGTTTCAGTGATTAAACCAAACTGTAGATATACCAAACTATGGAGATGTATATACAGTGTTGTACATCCTATATATCCTATCATGTTACTTTATTATCATTTATAAACATGAATGACAACAGAAGAAACACATAAAAAAACAGATTTACTGAAATAGTGAGCGCTTACCAAATGAGACTTACCATCATGAGATTAAACTTTAAAACAATAAAACTGTTGTTGTAAAGTGGAAATAAACTGATTTATAAATATTTATTCTGAGAAAAAGGATTATAAGCCAATTTTCTTACCTGAGAGATCAGCAGGAGGTGGTGCATCAGTTTTAGATATGATGGGTGCTGAAATAGTTTAAAAAACATTTCTACAATAAGTTTGGTGATGGCTAAAATGCAATGGTAATATATTCAAGAGCATGCAAAAATGTATATTATTTATATTATTTTACTTATTATTTGATGTATTTGATGATTTCTCTTGTTATCTGGAATCTGTGGTGGGGTCCTTTAGATTGGAAAAGTGCCAGTGTATTGTCCATAAAGGTGGTTCCAATAGTGACAGACCAGTCAGTCTAATTTCCACAGTGCAGAAAATCAGGGAAGCAATGATTAAAAATGAAAAACAAAAACATATCGATAGAGATGGTATTCTGAAGGAAATAAGCACAGTTTTGTAAAGGGAAAATCTTGTTTAACTGATCTGGTTAGCTATTATGAAAGCGTCACTCATGAGTTTGGTGTAGGATATAACTTTGATATTATTTATTTGGACTTTAGTAAAGGATTTTAATGTATTCTGTATGAGAGATTACAAAATGAACTGGAACATATTAGTATCAGGTCCTCAGATGAATCATAGGATGACTACAGAACAGGAGGCAGAGTATTGTGATTAATAGTTACTCTTCAGAATGAGCTAGTGTTAGAAGTGGGTCTCTGAAGATTGTTGCTGGACCACTGTTGTTTCTGATTTTTTAAATAAATGTAGGTGATTATTCCCTTGTATAAGGCAATGGTCAGGCCACACCTAGAGTACTGTATACAGGTCTGGAGGCCTCATTTCAGGAAGGATGTAGAGCTGCTGGAACGAGTACAGAGAAGGGCAACAAGATTAGTGAATGGAACAAACGGGTGCTCTTATGAAGAAAGGCTTAAGTTTTGCAAATTACAGTGTCTGGAGACTAGGCATCAGCGAGGTGATCTGATAGAGGTGTATAAAGCCTTGAATGGTTTGAGCATGCTCAATGCTGATGGGATTCTTCCTCTCACTCAGAATAATCACCTGAGAGGGCATAAATTCAAATTGAGGAAAGACAGATGTAGGATAGATGTGCGGAAATTTGCCTTTAGCCAGCGGGTGGTTGGTTGGTGGAACAGACTTCCATCCCTTGTCGTGGAAGTTGATAGCCTAAATAAGTTTAAGGCTCAGCTGGACAGGTATTTTGAACGAACAGAGGGGTGAAGTGGAAGTGGTTTTTTTTTTTTTTTTTTGGCTGATGCTGCATAAGCTTGCTTTCTTGCATCAAATGCCTCTACTAATGCTAATGCTAATGCTAATGACATTAATAAAGGGATGTAGGGTGCAATGTCAAATTTTGCAGATAATAATGAACATTAGAAGAGTAGTCAGTGGCCAGTGTCAAGCAGTGCTCCTTCACAACAACTTGAATAAACTTCAGGGATGGTCAGAAAAGTGTAGCTATGTTTTAATGCTGCAAAATTCAAGGTCTTGCTTAGGAAATAGCATTCTCAAAATAATTATACATTAGGAGTTGAGTTAAAGACAGTAGAGAAGAAGAAAAATTTCTGGGTTACTGTTTAGACAGACATGAAGTTCTTCACAGGGTCCACATTAATTTGATGCAAGACAACTGTTTTACAACAGTCCGATTCATGACATTTCATTGTATGTGACAATTTGGTGGCTCTATGAATCTATGTGAATCTCAGTGAATCTATGTGAGCATTTGGTGTATAACAATAGCAAGACTGAAAATGCAAACTTTTAACATGCTCTATTGTAAATGGTTAATTTAATGATCATAGTACATTTCATATTTTTAATAGTGCACCAACCAACCTTTGCTTTCAGGTGCATTAGCATATATGCAGAAAGCACCTATTGTTTTCACTATTGACTCCTGTCCGATGGATTTTCTATTGTAAATCTACATGCTCTATTGTAAATGGTTAATTTAATGATCATAGTACATTTCATATTTTTAATAGTGCACCAACCAACCTTTTCTTTCAGGTGCATTAGCATATATGCAGAAAGCACCTATTGTTTTCACTATTGACTCCTGTTGGATGGATTTTCATAAAATTTTATGTTTCATTCTTTCAGAAAGATTTGTCTGGCCCTCCCAAATTTCATTAAAATTGGAACAATAGAAATCCAGAAATTATTATTTCTTTGCTCATCAGTCCACGTGTAATAACAACTTACAGTCGATGGATTTTCATGAAATTTTATGAAATTATATTTGACTCTTTTAGAAAGATTTGTTACCCCCCTTCCATTTCATTAAAATTGGACCAATAGAAATCTGGGTGCCACCAAAGAAAGGAGTTCCCCAAAACCAATTATACACCTGGGCCCCAGCTACCACTACACAATCCTAGAATAGCAGCATTGGTTGGTTGAGTATGCACTTAGTATCTCCAGCATGATTATCTGTCCATATTGTAAAGTTGTTACAATATGGATGGACAATCATGCTGAAAATAATAGGTGCATATACACTTTCCAACCTGCCTCTGAGTAGGACTGGGTTGAATACTTTTACATGAAATAAATTGATTTAAAAAATTCTTTTATTTTTTCCATTATTTTCTAAATTTTTGCATTCCTTCTGCCTAAGTGACCAAAATTTCATTTGGTTTCCCAAACTTTAACTTTATTGATTTTCTTAATTTCTGGTCTGTGAATAAAAAACTGTCAGATACAGTGAAATGACATGCACCAAATTGTGATATTCACTGAATTGTCTTACACCCAACTGATGTGATTGTGTTCTGCACACAGTATAGATAGGCAGCAAGAAAGACCTATGGTGTCCTATTTATGATTTATAGGCATTTGCTTGTAGAGATTAGGAGGTCATAATCCTACTGCATAAGGTAATGGTGAGGCCACACTTGGAACTGAGTCCAAGTAGAGAAACTACACCTAAAGAAAGACTGGATCTTGAAAAGGTCCAAAGATGGCTAATGTGCTTTGTGAAATCAATGAAGGGGTGTTCATATGAGAAAAGACTATGAATACACAGACTACAGAGCTTGGTAACTAGGAACCTTAGAGGGGGGGGAATCTCATTGAGGTCTATAAGAACTCAATGAGATTCCCCCTCTAAACTCTTTATTCAATTTACTATCCCCTCTGAGAGAGGATAGTAAATTGAATCAAGGTGAAATTTTCATGGTTATAAAATATGCTTGAACTAGGGAAAATAAATTAAAATTATGGAGGGGATGGTAGTATGCATTGATTGTAAGAGGCCCACAAGTTGTGAATCACTGGAATAAGTTACCTCCATGGGTGATTGAGGCTGAGAGTTTGGGAAAATTCAAACATCAGTTGAACCAGTAACTATATGATGAGTGGAAAATGTAAGGGTTTTATTTTTGTAGCAAAAGCCTAGGGCTTCTTTTCACCATATAGCAAATATAAATTCTAATACTGTGATCCTAATACTACTACTAAGACTAATGACCCTACATAAAAACTTATGCTTCTGCATAAGGTTTCACCTAGGGCCATTGTTAAAAAAAAAGTGCATCAGTGCCCTGTATTTTTTTTTTAATGGAACTGTAATCATTTCAATGTATTTTTACAAAATATTAAAAAAAGAAAACTACATTGGAAATTGAATTTTATTTTATTTGCTGAATGAATGGTTATGAAACATGTTGAAATAAAACGAAATTCAAAATTCATGAATTCAAAAATTCTATTTACTCTTTCCCAAAAATGTAGAAATTATTTATTTTAAAAACTCCATTTTATTTTTTAAAATTTTATATTATATTTATGTTTTCTCTTGTCAGTATGCACAAGGTTTCACCTAGGGCAAAACTGCAGTCCATTCAGAGTGCATTGATATATATTTTTTTTGATATATATTTTTTTTTATATACAAAATTTTATTAATCTTCTTCAATGATTAAAAAAATTATGTATTCCTAAATTACATGAAAGTAGAAATAATTAATTTAATAAATTACCTTCAAAGGCAGAAGTTCATGGTGCTTAGGTGCTAACACTAAAGCTAAATGTGTAAGTATTTAATAAACATTAAAAATTAAATATTTTGCATTAAATGCAACCAAAATATTTCATTTTATATTTAAATCTGGTTCAACTTAAGTAAATATCTCTACATTTAAGTTCTACAGCAAACTAGTTAAATTCCTAAATTCAGGCAAAACAGTGCAGTAAAAACAGTGCAGTAAATCAGGATTTTATACACTTTATATTGCATACATTGATTTATGACTGCAAATTTGTTATCAAAATAACTTATCCAGTATATCTAGTATAAATATTTATAGGTTTTTACTATTAAATTTTGTTAATTTTTCTTTTGTTATTTAATTTAAAAAACTGGAGAATCAGAGTTCCTATTTAATACAAACATTCAAATAACTAAAATATAATTATTCATGATTTGTATTTTATTTAATTAGCCAACTAATTATATCTATTACTTAGAATCACTTACAAAACCAAAATTTTCAATTACTCACTCTCATAACATCCAAAATTTCTATCATAGGGATCACCAACTGTGTCTACAGGACAGGTGCAAATGGCCTCATGATTTGTTGCAGTACAGATGGCATTTTCACCACAAATATAACAAGGAGCTATAAAAATGAAAAATTTTAAATTAAATTACAAAAAATGATAATTATTAAGACTTCTGGCTTTTCATAATTCAGTCTAATGTATCATTTTTATAATCCTATATAAAATAAACTTACAAATACATTCTCCACTTCCCACATCGCATTCTTTATCCGAGGCACATTCTTTGTGAGTTTCACAATCTTTTCTGATAGTTACACCTAAAAGAGAAAATTCAGTTATCCAACTGTAGTATCCACATGAAAGGCAGTATTTTTACAGTCTGTTTCATTCTACTATAATATGTTTATTTTAAGTTGTCATTACACAATAAGGCCATATCATTAAACTCAGGATTAATAACGTAACCCAAAATCAACTCTGGTTTCAATTTTATATAGAAAGAAAACATTAAGATAACATTTAATTTTGCTTATTTCATCTAAATAGCTGTTTGCAAATGCAGAAACACAGTCAGCTGCATCTAGAATAAGATACATATACTGTAAATATAACTTACAAGATAAGAATTATTTTGTACTTCTGCGTAGTTATTGGTTATACTAGTCATGTGTGCTGTCCTATGTTTTATTTATGTATTCATTGGCTTATATTTTATTATCTCTCCTTTTTTATATATTTGCATATCCCCCCCTTTCATTTCATTGTCTTTGGTAAATACAGAATTTTATTAAAAAATGTTTAATTTGATATGAAATTCCTAAATTCACAAATAAATTTTAATTTTACAAATGCATTGTTACACTTAAGTTCACACGTAACCTTGCGACTTCAGGTCATGTGCTCTTTTTATTGCACCAGTCCAGGAACTTTATTGCCACACCTCATATATAATCACAACTTAAAATAAATATAAATAATACATTCTAAACTATGCAACACCTCAGAAAAAAAATCAAGTAAACAGAGTTGTTTATAAGTTTAAATTATATTTCTAATCTGGAAAAAAAGGCAAAGGAATTTTAATTAGAACAAGAATAAAGATAATGGGAGGGGTGTATGCATACATATAATATATATACTATATATATAGTTTATTGATTTCACTCCAATTTCCTCCTCTATATATATATATTATATCATCACCAACATCATCTATCATCATTCAGCTATTCCATGGGTCAATGTATGAAGCCTCGCCATCATGCCCTGTCCATGTACTTCTCTCCTTCATTGATTTCACTCCAATTTTCTCCTCTCTTAATGACGTCAGTCTTTATCATGTCCTGCCATCTCAGGTGGGAAGGAGCAGCAGTGTGTAGCACATGCTTCTTGATGAGACCGGGGTTCGAGCCTGTCACCACCAAATACAGAGGATGCGGAAAGTTCAGGGAATGACCACTGCATATTCCTGGAGCAATATGGCCTTAGTTGCTAATGCTTCTAAAAACCAAAAATAATAACAACAATATCCTGCCATCTCTCGTTCATCCTCTTGACATGTCCAAACCATTTTAAATGGGACCTTTCAATCCTATTCTGGAGTTTTTAAACCTTTAGAGTTTAAAGTTTTTTAATTCTCTCCCTAATCACATCATTCCTGATTTTGTCGCGTCTTGTCTTTCCGGCTATGCTCCTCACAAATCTCATTTCTGCTTTCATCCTTTTTTCCTTATAGTCCAAGTTTCAGATGCATATGTCAGAATTGGTATGTAATAGGCCTGATATATAGCCTTCTTACACTTCAGTGGTATGTTCCTGTTCCAGAACAGATCTCTTCTGTATATAAACATTCCCACCCACTTGTATCCTTCTACTTATTTCTTTGTCTATTACTCGAGTCTTTGTAATGGTGTTTCCTAGATATTTGAAGTTGTTAACCATTTTTAGCTGTTTCCCTTCCATTGTAATGTATCTGTCAAGCTCGCCACTCCTCTTTAGAACCATTACTTCACTCTTCTTCTGACTGAAAACCAGTCCAAATCCATTGGCCATACTAGCCCATATATCAACTTGCCATTGCACTTGTTCCCTGCTCTCTTTCCATATGCAGAAGTCCATGTCCCTGTCCAAAATTAGTTTTGAGGCTTCTTTTTCTATTAAAGGGAATAAATTTAAGCTGCCGATCTGCCAAACCTGTTGCAGCCATATAGATGTGGTAGCTCTTATTCAATGGCGAAGCTTCCTTGTAATGTCGCAATTTAACAATTTTATGCAATTTATGCTGATTTGCTAGTCACCACTGAACAAGCAGGTGGCACTGCTGTAGTTCTTTTATCTCATGGATAAATCCAAATGGGTGACTCGGTAGAATTACTGTGACCTTGAAATTTACAAAAATTAATATATATACACATTATAATACATATATTAGAATAATGAAGTAGTTAAGAAAAATAGTAAAAAATATAATATGAAAATTAAGAAAATAAATAAATATAAATATAAAGCTATCATTAGAGGCAGCAAAATGCATATTCCCCCACATGATTTTTTTTTTTTTTTGATTTGGTAGTTGTTGGCGCATCGGCTTCTGTGGCCATATTGCACCTCCCAAGGTTTTTGCAGTACTTTGATCCAAGCCCGAGGCGGGAATCGAACCCGCAACCTTTGGGTTCCCCCACATGATGCCCAATGCATAACTGATATTAAATATTAAATCAAAACTAATGCCAGTAGCATGGCAAAACTGTTGAGTGAAAATAATAAATTAAACAATAACGATTAAGCAACAGGGCGGGAGAAGTAAAGGTAACAAGACTAAAAATTGTAGCGGAAAATCTCCAAATAATTTAGAAAATCCAATTAAATAATAAATCAATTTTAAATTTAGAGCCAATTACATAAGAATTTAACGGTACTCCCCTCGTAAGGTGCCAGTTCCAAATTATGTGAAATATCACAAATAAAGACTAAACTAACTACAATAAAATAAAACCAAAATAACAAACATAGACTGACCATTATGCCCCATATCAGTTATACATTTGGCATTATGTGGAGGAATGTGCATTTTGCTGCCTCTTGATAACTTTATATTTATTTATTTTCTTAATTTTCGCATTATATTTTTTACTATTTTTTTAACTACTTCATTATTATAATATATGTAAATCAAATGGTAGTAGTGGGTTTGATGCTAATGCTGCAATCTGTAGTATTTTTTTTTATTTATTTGTCTAGATAAAGCTAGTTAAGCTTACATTGTGTCAGTGGTGTGGCTCTGCTTTGGAGTGCTAGTCTGTCTGTTCTATATTTTTATTTTTTGCTGCATAAGGACCACCGTTATTCATATCCTCTGCATTGGCGGTTCAATCGGGGGATTGGATGGTGGACTGATCCTTCAATCAGTTCGCCTTTGCAGCGATTTGTCTAACGATTGAAATGCAGTGATTCCCTGACCATTATTGGCCTTGTGGTCCTTTGTTGATATGGGATATAACGGTCAGTCTATTTTTGTTATTTTGGTTTTATTTTATTGTAGTTAGTTTAGTCTTTATTTGTGATATTTCATGTAATTTGGAACTGGCACGTTACGAGGGGGGTACCGTTAAATTCTTATGTAATTGGCTCTAAATTTAAAATTGATTTATTATTTAATTGGATTTTCTAAATTAGTTGGAGATTTTCTGCTACAATTTTTAGTCTTGTTGCCTTTTCTTCTCCCACCCTGTTGATTAATCATTATGTTTAATTTATTATTTTCACTCAACAGTTTTGCCATGCTACTGGCATTAGTTTTGATTTAATATTTAATATCAGTTATACATTATAATACATACATACATATATATATATATATATATATATATATATATATATATATATGTGTGTGTGTGTGCGTATACAGGTCGACCATCACTAATCCGGCCACCGATAATCCGGTTCCACTGCTAATCCGGACATAATTTCCACGAACATAATTTCAAATTTCCCGGGTCAGTGCATCGACCTGCCACTACTGTTTTGGTAGCGTTGGTTGCAGCATCAGCTGTTGGCACGAACTCGTAAACACTGGCAAGCCATTTCTACTTGTTTTTTTGCATTTATTATTATAACCTGCTCACATTTAGCCCCAGCCATGGTTCCAATGCATAAAGGAAGTGCCTCTTGTGGTGTAAAGTGCAAACACCATACATTGTCCATAACAGATAAAGTTGAACTTCTGAAAAAACTCGACAGCAGTGTGTCTGTGAGAAGTTTAACTCTGCTTAGTTGTAAATTCCAGCAATTTCTCTCAGTTCCTCTTATTTTAGTAATTTTCTTTTAGCCATTCCTTTTCCGATTTTTTTTTTTTTTTTTTACAACACACTTGTACAAACTTGCAGAAAAACACAACACAATATGATGGATAATACAGTGCACTAACGAATTGGTTTTCACAAAATCTCTAACAATACTGACAAACTTATTGCGACGTTTGAGGTTTATTTTATTGCAGCGCTCGCAATAAACTAATCACAAACGACCTTCATATGTATGCTGTAATAGCGTCACACGTATGTGACCGACACGGCTTCTCAAGAAATAAAGTAACCTACTGGGCCACGTCAGCCACATATATGCGACACAAAAAAAAAAAAAAAAAAAAAAAAAAAGACTTTTTTTTTTTTTTTTCCCCCGAAATTTAAGTGAAAAAATGATAACACTGACATTACAATATTTATTTTAGAATTACTAATCAAATTATTTGCTAAATATTTTTTGGCCCCTGGGGAATTTTTTTCTTAAACTAACGTGGCAGTCAACATGTTAAAGGTAGGATGAGGTGGTTAGCTGTTGGGTAAACTGTATGTGCTAAAATAACCACCAGTGATCCGGCAAACTCACTAATCCGGCACACTACAGGTCCCAATGCTGCTGGAGTAGTGACGATTGACCTGTATATATTATAATATTTTTGACTTTTTTTTTGTGTTGCAGGTTCAAATTGTGTTATTTTATGACTGCCTTTCCATGTTATCTAACCCGTTGGTTGATTACACTACTTGCAGTTCTCTCTCTCCACACTAAAAGCATAGCCTCCTATTTTTTATATATTTATTTATAGTCATTGGGTGCCATCTACCCTACATAGTAGTAACCAAAGTCTATATTCCTTCATATATTCCTCTTATTACAACTCCCGTACCTATTACTTCTATTCTACACACACACACACACACACACACACACACACACACACACACACACACACACACACACACACACACACACACACACATTTTTTTTTTTTTCTAACGTGAAATAATCAAATATAAGATATCAGTCCAGGGCTGTCTTTTCCGTTAGGCACTTTAGGGCCTGCAAAAAACAGGGACCTGAAATAATATAATTCAAATAGAATTCTAGTAACCAAGGTCTATATTCCTTCATATATTCCTCTTATTACAACTCCCGTACCTATTACTTCTATTCTACACACACACACACACACACATATATATATATTTTTTTTTCTAACGTGAAATAATCAAATATAAGATATCAGTCCAGGGCTGTCTTTTCCATTAGGCACTTTAGGGCCTGCAAAAAACAGGGACCTGAAATAATATAATTCAAATAGAATTCAACGATTTAATTCCAACAATAAACTTCTATAAACTAATTTTTAAACACAGATTCCTAAAATAAATTATTTCTTTGGCTTTTTCTTTAAGCAAAATCATTAACAATGTCATAAAAGTTGGTATTATAAACTGTTGTGTAAATAACTTTCAAAACCAAATTTATAGAAACATTTTTGAATTTCTTTAAAAACAAAAAACAGATTGAATGTGAGGGAATTTTAATGTTAAATATAATGTAATGAGGCCTCAATATGAGTGTATTAGGGCCTATGAGCATCAAATGAAGAGCATCTACAGCCTATGAACATCAAAAGATGGTCCTGTATCAGCATTGTAGTATAGGAAAACAAGATTTTTCTATACTTGCAAGAATGGTTTTGTTTTGCCATTTACTTATTTGCAGATCAGTTTTTTGGAAAACACTGTTTTGTAGCTTGCAACAACTGCTTTCACTATTTGCCATTCACATTTTGATCATACATTAATCATTAGTCAGGCACCCAAACTATTAAATTTAACCTTGTTTGACAATTATTGATATATACTCATAGAAAACTGATCTTGCTGTAGCTACATATTTATTGATCTGGAACTGCATGCCAGTCAATCACTTTTATTCTTACATATCACCTTGGGTCATTGGTCAAAACTCGGAACATAGAGTGTTTGACTTTTCTGCTACTGAGCAAGTGCCTCACTTAACTTTTCTTGCTGATGGAGTTTCTAGGTGCATTAAGTTAATTTATACCATAAATGTTACAATAAGATAACCTCCAGATTTCTATTCAAATTGACTGGCACATCAAGGAACAATCAGTATGTATAAAATATCTTGCAAGCCAAGAACCCACTGCTTCTTTTCCTACAGTTGTTTAACATCACCATTTGCTATTCATGGAAACAAAGGGGTCTTACTGTATAATAATCACTTTGCTTCTGGGTGCAAAAACATTTGTTTACTTTGTATTTAAGAAGTAAAAAGATAAAAAGCAAAAGATAAGTTACTCACATCCATGGATCACAGGATCTCCAAAGGTACCCTGAGGACAAAAACACCTATAGCTGCCTGGAAGATTTGTACAGTGTGCACCAGAAGCACATGGATGTAACTCTACACATTCATTGATATCTATTAACAAAGAGAATTTAAGTAGAATAAGAAATAGTACTTATAAATAATTGCAAACTATTTCTTTAAAATTACAATTTTTGTCATATTTTTAAGCTTTAATATTTAAAGCAAGCTAAGAACATAATAAACTAAATGAGTAAATAACTAAAGACAAAAAAGAACTTAACAGAAGAAGAGGGATGATGTTATGATCACACTGAAGAATAATTTTGAAAGTTTAGATGTTAGTCTAAAAGGAATAAGCAACCATACATAATAAAGTCTATGTACTCTATCATCAAAAAATTAATGTCTCCATTTTTGTTCTTTATCACTGCAAACCAGCATTGGGCTAAAAGGCTAAGACCAACTTTCTCATGCACAAAAAAGCCACTTTCTTGATATCTACAAGATCCCTTGCAAGAATAAGGATGACTGCAAACTTTTGATTCTGGAAAATAGCTAAGAGGCTAACAATTAATCATTCAAAACAGCAGTGTCTTCAGTGTAAGAATAAGGTAAAAAGTAAATGCAAAGTTCAGCATGGTGAGTTACTTCTTAGGAGACAATTTAAACTTAATTAGAAATATAGCTCAAGAAAAAATATTTACTGAAAAGAAAGTAGAGATTAAAATATTGATGATAATATTTTACTGCTTCAATGCTTTTGCCCTTTTTATAAAATGGTATAAAAGCCAAAGCTTGGCACTTCTTATTGAAATTTTGAGAAAGTTAAAAGAACAAAAAACTCAAATTGAATGTAATCCAAAGGAAGAAATATAAACAGATGGTATAATGAAAGATAAGAGGCTTGAATTCAATAATATAGACACTTGCCACAACTATCAGAATTCCAGTTACACTGGAAGACTGTAAGGTAATTGTTTGTTGTTTGTTATTTGGTTTTTAGGAGCATTAGCAACTAAGGCCATATTGCTCCGGGGATATGCGGTGGTCATTCCCTGACCTTTCCGCATCCTCCGTATTTGGTGGTGACGGGCTCGAACCCCAGTCTAATCAAGACGCGTGCGCTATGCTACGCACTGCTGCTCCTTCCCACCTGGCTACGGAGGCGCCTGTAAGGTGATTGTAATAAGAAAGGAACATGCAAGTGGATTTAGGGAATGGAACCCCCCCCCTGCAAGTCCTCTTAAGAGTACAGATTCATCCAGAGTATAATCTCTAGAGATATTTATCTTACTGAATGTATTACCATATGTGGCCTGCATATGAGATCAAAAATATCATTGTTAGAAACAATGTACTGTGCATATAACCCAGAGGATTTTTTTTTCTTCAGTTTATTAATTCCTAGGGCCAAAGTGCATTAGTGATTCCTTGAAGCATTTTCATAAGGGGCATGACATGGGTACCAATCTTAATGGAAAGGTTGCTGTATTTCAAACTGGCCTAGAATTGATTTAAATTTTATGACAGAAAGCCTGCTTATGAGTGAAAACTTACTGAAAAAGAAATACCAAGATTTATGAAATAAAACAGAAAAATTATGAAAAAATTCCAAATCGTAAGTTAAGTATATTTCATAGGTCACACAACCTTTGCATATTCCTGTAGACATGAGATCATATCCTCTAGGGCAGACACAGAATCCATCCTGTATTCCTGTGTATACACAATCTTCATTGGTTGGACATGGATTGTTGGTAGTACAGTTACGGCTTGATACTAAAGGAAAATAAAAAGAATATATTAATTTATTTGAACATTGAGAAATGAAATTCAAAACATTTTAGAACATAAATTACAAAGAAAAATCCACATTCCAAGCATATTAAAATATGAAGTTTTGGGATTAACTGTGAAAAAAAATTGAAGTTCCTGAAGTAAAATATTCCATAGCCTTCTAGTTGAACAGGAATACTCATGGGACAAATTAGACCTACATTTTTTTTTTTAACCTTAAATGTAATTTAAGTGATACACTTTTCAGGTTTGCCAACTATAATTCTATTAAAATGGAACTGATGCTCTTGTTTGTAAAATCAATAGTAATATTCAAAATCAATTGAAGAAACAACCTTAGCATTCTAAATTTTAACATTTTTTACCAGTCCTTGAATTCATGGAAAATGGGCAACTATTAATAATATTATTTGTTACTGATGATATCCATTTTGTTTCCTTGTTCTGAATCCATATTCTATAGTCATTCTTCTATTTCATCTTCTTGGTCATCTATATCTTATTGATTGCTGGGAACTTTGAATCTCAAATTCCATCTAATGAATTATGTAAATAGTGATATTTTGTTTCAGAATGGATTAAAATTCTTGCTTCTTCCTGTTTATTTTAGTTAATAATAAGAAAACTAAGTTCATCCTATCAGCCAAGTAGGGATAGGAATATTGCATTAAATGTCTCATAATAAGTGATGGATTCAAAGGAAAAACTCAAGTATTGCATTGTTATTTAGAGATATTTGATTAAAGAAAGTAAATTGAAGCAAAATGCTATTCCTAAATTGATAAGCAAAGAAGGAATATATATTATGGTTTGTTTGTTTGGGGTTTTATTAGGCACATCTGCGGCCATAGTGGGTTAATATATTATGGTGTCTACTGGATGGCACATGAGTGTTTAGAAAATTAAGGCTTTTTTTTTTTGCCTACAGTGGTGATAGTAGTAGTATTAGTGAGGATATTCTTTTTTGGCCACCTTAACTTCAAGCTTTTAGATATATGTACAGTAAAATTCACAACCATGCATAAATATTTATATTTCTTTTTAAAATATTTGTAAGTGATACATTGATTGCAGCATGACTTTTTTTTAAAAATAAACTCTTGCAGATGTTCATAATAGGTTTAAAATGCTTAATTTCAATAAATCATGACATTAAGAATCTAAGAGTGGATTTATAGAGGCAGATTTAGATATTAATAATTCTGACTGCACTGAAATTTCATGTGAAGTGTCTCATTACTCCTGTCTGCTTGAATTAACCTCATACTTTCACTCTGCACATATTAGTATCACTTATACTATGGGCTGGACAAACTTAATACATACTTCCATAATTAATTATGATGAAGTAAACTACTTACAGTAAAGAAGGGTAACACAAGATAAGAATGATTACATTTTCAGCAGTTCAAATATACTTACAGTAACAATAATCCCCAAGTCGATGATTACCAGGTGGACAGCCACATGTACTACTTGACAGACAAATCAAATTGCCAGGGCAAGTATAGTCAACTCCACATTCCACCACTATAAAAAAAAAAAAAAATAAATAATAATCAGTGACAGTGAAATAAGATTTATAAGATATTTTCAACAGAAATTTTTTTACTAGTTTAAGTGGTCTACAAAAACTCTAAAATTATATTAAAAAATTGGAATTTCATAACGTTCCCCACATTCCCTATATATTCCCTGAGATTTTTGAAACAAATTAATTACCTCAAATCTTGCAAAGTTAAAAATACTATAAATATTCAGTTTCTGGGTAGTTCAAAACAATAACCAAGTCAAACAATAATACTAAAAATTATACCAAATACAGTAGTCATTCAATCCTTACTAGCTAATTTTAAAGAACAGTAAGTTTGTTAGTATATTCTGTAATGAAATATCAGTAATACTGGCAGCTGTATATATATAATTTTTGTTCTATTATTGAAATTACCCAATAAGTCAATAAACCTGATAAGCCAGTTTAGAATGGTTGCAAGTCAGATGTGTGGAAATTTACCTTCAGCCAGAGAGTAGTTGATCATTGGAACAACTCTCAACTGGTGTTGTGGAGGTAGGTAGTTTGAATAAATTCAAGGAAGAACTATATAACAGTAATAATAGTAATATCTCCACTGTATACTCCTATGAGATTAGCACTATTTTAAATCAGTTGGCTAATTACACTTGAAAATACTTCCAGGTTGCCTGACAGAACACCTTTCTAGACTGTATACAACCCTCCCCCACCTAGTAGGACAAGTGCTGCTATGTTTTATAGTAGCTTGTGTCACAGTTACAAGCTTTCATAACAAGGCACATAAACTGGTCAAAATGCATTCATTTTTGTATCAGTGATTAGATTCCCAAATAAAGAATAATTTCAATTACTAGAGTTATTAAGCTTAAAATGCTAAGAGTTCCTCAATAAAAAAAATGCAAATGAAATATAACATCAATCTCCAGGGCTACAAAAAATAGGCCAGAGAACTTTCTCTTAAAGTAAGGTAGACCTTATAGGAATGCTTTACAGCTTAAAGTTTTGATGAGGTAAACTAATTGAATATAAAAAATTAGCAAGAGCTATATACATAATATTTCAGTTATTAGAAAGACAGCATTGGATACTTGTAATTTCTCCACTTTTAAACCTAATAATTTCTTTGTTTATACTTTTTTTTTATCATTTATTACAAATTAATTTGCTACCAAGTAGTTATTAGCTGGTCCAATATCCCCATTAAAATTGTGTTCCTGTGTGAATACAGATGCAAATAACTCAGAATGCAAAATGGGATGACCTGCGAGATTTATTTTCTTCTTTTCCTTGGTTGAATTACTTTTTCAAAACTTCTCATGTCAACGTTTGCTCAGATCGTGTCAGTGAAATTATTCTTGTAGGAATGGAATCCCTTATTCCGCACTCCACTTTAAAATCTCTTCCTCTATCTAAACCTTGGTTTTCCAATAAATGTGCTAAGGCTGTTCAAGAGAAGAATGTTGCATATCGTAATTGGCTTGTTTCCAATTCTTCAGTTTCATTTTCTGCCTACACCAAAGCTCGCAACAATTGTAAAGCAGTTATTAATCAGTCCAAACTAGATTTTGAACAGGGTAAGGGTAGAAAACTTGCTTCTTGCCCTAATGGTAGCCGAGCATTCTGGTCTCTTGCCAAAGCTATTGGCCAGAACTTTTGCCCATCTTTGCTTCCACCTCCGTCAAAACCAGATGGTTCTGTTGTCACTTCAACCAAGGATAAAGCTGACCTGTTAGCTTCCCATTTTTCTTCCAACTCATGTATTAATGATCTTGGTAAAACACCTCCCACCATTCCCAACATACTCCATTCAATGCCTCCTGTGGTCTTCCGTCAAAAGGATGTCAGAAGGATTTTGATAAATCTTGATGCTAAGAAAGCTCCAGGTCCTAATGGTATTTCTCCACTTGTTCTCAAAACCTGTGCTCATGAATTTACTCCTATTTTTGCCGCCTTTTTTCACTTTCTTATTCCAAAACGTGTTTTTCCTTCTGCTTGGAAATTTGCCCATATCCAGCCAGTTCCTAAAATGGGTGACAAATTCCTCCTATCCAATTATTGTTCCATTGCAATTACTTCTACTCTTTCTAAAGTAATGGAGAAATCAATTAACCGCCAACTCTTAAACTACCTAGAAACCTTCCGTCTGATCAACGATTGCCAGTATGGATTCCGTTAGTGTCGATCCACTGGTGATATTCTGGCTTATGTTACTCATTTATGGACAAATTCAATGGAAAAGTTTGGTGAAACACGAGCAGTTGCTCTTGACATCTCAAAAGCTTTCGATTGTGTTTGGCATAAAGGTCTTCTAAACAAGCTTCCATTTTATGGTTTTCCAACTGTTTTTTGTAATTGGTTATCCAGTTTTCTCTCTGATAGCTCACTAAGGGTGATGGTAGATGGCTCTCTGTCTTCTAACTTCTCCACTAATGCTGGTGTCCCCCAAAGTTCGGTTCTTTCCCCCACTATTTTCCTCTTGTATATTGATGACCTTCTTCCACTGACTGGAAATCCTATCCATAGTTTTGCCGATGATAGCACATTACATTCCACATTCCATTTTGAGAAACCTTGCCCTGCTCAATCAGCTTCAACTTCTCGAATATCTGCTACCAATTCCTTAAATGCCGATCTCCAGGTATTTCTCCAGTGGGGCAAAGACAACTTAATCCTTCTAAAACTCAGTCTTGTCTTATATCTCGCAAAAAGGATTCTTCTGCTCCTATGTTTACCTTTGGTGACACTCCGATTTCTAGGCAAGTTGATATATCTCTTTTGGGGATTATCCTGACTTCTAATCTCTCTTGGCACAAGCACATTACAAATATTGCTTCCTCTGCATTTAAAAACTTGGTTTTCTCTTTCTCTTTTTACTTTTCTTCCAAACAGCTGTTCACTCTGTACAAATTGCAAATCCACCCTACCATGGAATATTGTTCCCACATCTGGGGCAGTGCCCCCCAAAACCTCTCTCAGGCTTCTAGATTCCATTCAGAAGAGGGCAGTTAGGTTAATTAATGACTCCTCTCTAACAGAGTCTCTCCACTCACTGTCTCATAGACGTACTGTTTCTGCTGCATGCCTTTTCTACAGATACTTTCATGGGCACTGTTCTTCTGAATTGGCTTCTATTATTCCCGCTTTCTTTCTTTCAAAACAATCTGAACACATGCCGCCACCAGCCAATATCCATTTACTGTCCAACTTCAAACTCACAGAACCAACTTTTCATCTTCCTCATTTATTCATTCAACTGCTATTTTCTGGAACAACCTTCCTTCGTACGTATTTCTTGAAAATTACAGTTTACAGAAGTTGAAGTCTAATGTCAACAAATATCTTCTTTTGTCTTGTCAACCTCCAACCCAAGCATGGTACCAAGTACTATAGGTTCTAATACCTCTTGTGTTTGGGGTTTTCATAAAAAACAAAACAAAAAAAACCTCATTCATCTAATTTTATTTCATTTCACTAATATTATCTCTCTATACATACAAAATCCACATGCCTCCTATAGTTAGCAGGTTCAGCATGGAACATTTAGCATGCTGACTGTTAGTAGTTATGCACAGACAGTTTAGCATGGTAATTATTGGCATTAATGTGGCCAGTATAATGTGGTTAATTGAGTTAACCTTTGGACATTATTTAATTTATGCCAAGCCTGAGATAAAAAAACCAATGTAGTGTTTCAATGTAATTCATTCATTGATGAAGCATGTTATTTTTATTTTTTCTTTTATCTTCAGACTCTATCCAAATATTTGTTTTCTTGTATAGTGTCATTCAAACAATTTACAAGTCATGCTGATGAAACAGTGGCAGATTTTAATTATTACTAGGAAACTGAACCTGCTATGCAGGTAGGTTCAGTATTCTGATAGGTTGAATTTTTCACTAAGCAGATATATTTTCTAATATCTGCTTACTGACTAATTTGACATGACTTGCCTGTTAATTAATCATTTTGATGTGTAATTTCATTTGATGAAGTTGTAAATTCATCTCACTAGTTCTTCTGTCCTACACTTTTTTCTCATTCAGGAATACCTAAATTCGTGCCATGAGTTCTTCTACCCTCCACCTCCCTTCCCAATCTATTCAGTAATATGCTTATGGCTGGCAATGGTCTGCTTGCCTGCAGAGCAGGGTGGGTTTTCTAATACTGTCATAAGAATTTCTAACCATGCTAAATTATCATATCAAAATTAATATCAATGATGAAATCACACTTAGAATGGCAAAATATGTTAAAAGCACAATGCAAAATGTTCACAAATTTTTTGATGAACAATTTGTGATTACTGATCACAGTGTTCTCCATAACTATACTGCAGAACTGTAAAATTCACTTGTATTCTTTATATCCCAAATTAGTACATCTTTGAGGAAGGAAGGAAAGTCCCACAGTCTAATCTAGAATGCAACACAGCCATTTTACTCTATTTCCTAAGTAAAATGATTTCTGAGATGTTGGTTTTTGCTTATGTGTGATACCTTAATTGCCTGATTCAGGGGGATGTTAGAAAAAAATTTAACTTGTACCTTGGCACATGACCACTCAACTATGGCAGCTGTTAGATTATGTGGCCTATGATTATACAACTGAGTTGTTTCTTACTTTCTATTTATGCACTACACTGTAAATTGCATTTCCTGCAAATATGCCATATTTAGAAGCATGGGATCATTATAAGAAATTAACAATTTTGAAATTTTATTTTTTAAGTATATAAGCATTGCTGTTTAATATTTTTATTTTAAAATACAGCATTATTAAAAAAAGCTAAAGTAATGAAGTTTAACCCATTTCATCCACTGAGGGCAAAATAGCAGAAAATAGAAAATGGCAAAATAAAAGAAACTAAAAACTCATGCAAATGAAATTCCCTTATAGAAAACACTTGCTAATTGGTCAATCTTTAGTTATTGCGTATTCGTGTTAAATAACTGCTTAACTTTTAATGTGGGTGCTAAAGTTGTTTCCTGACACCTGCATTATTTTGAGGTTGCGCTGTATTTATTCTTAGTTAAACAGCTATGAAATTCCATCAGGTGCATCTCCCCTCCCAAAGTTCTGTTGACAATGACTTTGATTTTCATAAATATTTTTCAAAATTGTAAGAATCATTCTTTTATTTAATTTTTTTTTCTTGAAACAACTAATTATTTTGATCTTATTTCTAGGTATATGAAGTATAAACCAAAGGAGATATCACAATGTGTAGTAATCTTGTTTTTGTAAAAAAAAATGTATTCCGTTCAGCATTATATTTTAAACATTTCAGTATTTAAATTTTAATTGAAACAAAATACTGAAAATGCAACAGAAAATAAGTCAATTTTGGTGTGCATAAAAATAGTACTTAAATTCTATGTTTAAATTTCCTATGTTCCTTATCATTCTAACTGATATTAGAAAATATACTTAAAATTAATTTGACAAATAGTACTTACCATGGAAGCAGTGTACTGCAGGACTACCAGTGTAGCGAGGAGGGCAACTGCACATAGGCTTATGGTTTTCACCTCTACAAATGGCATTCTGTCCACAAGGATGACCACGTGAGCAAACATCTGCATTAACATAAATTATCAATAAAAAATATCAAATTGACATTCAGTGAAATACTTTTAATATTTTAGTTTAATCTTAGTGTTACAAATTTAGCATAATATTTTATGTGCTATTGATAAATTCCAAATTCCCCTATCACAGCAAAAAAGATATGAAAAGCTTTACTAAAGTAAAGCTTTTCATTTTAGGGATGGTATGAAAAGCTTTACTTTAGTAAAGCTTTTCATACCATCCCTAAATAACCTCTGGCCATAATTATGAGAGCTTCTTTGGACTCAGGGGAGGTACCCATAGACTGGAGATGTGCAAATGTAACCCCAATTCACAAAGGAGGATCAAAGGCTGACACAAGTAATTATAGACCTGTTAGTTTAACTTCGGTTCCAGGAAAATTAATGGAGGCACTGGTTAAAGAAGCACTGCAGGATCATCTGGACAAGAATTCAGTTATAGCTCAGACACAGCATGGTTTTGTTAAGGGCAGGTCTTGTCTGACCAATTTGATTGGATACTATGATGTAGTCACAGAAGAACTGGATGCAGGGAATAACTTTGATATTATATATTTGGATCTTAGAAAGGCTTTTGATACTGTTGCGCATGGAAGACTGCTGCACAAATTGGAGCAGTGTGGCATTGGAGGCAAATTGCTGCTATGGATAAAGGGATGGTTGAGTGGCAGAAGACAGAGAGTGGTAATCAATGGACACTGCTCAACGTGGACTAATGTTATTAGTGGAGTTCCTCAGGGTTCAGTGTTGGGTCCATTGTTGTTTTCTGTATTTATAAATGATATAGAAGATGGTATATCAAGCTTAATGTCCAAGTTTGCAGACGATACAAAGGTTGGCAGGGTTGTTAAGGACACTACTGATGCTATGCTGCTGCAACAGGATCTGGAAAGGTTGAGCAGATGGGCTGAGAGGTGGCAAATGAAGTTTAACATTGACAAATGTAAAGTACTACATATGGGAAACAGTAACCCCAGATCAACGTATCAACTCTGTGGTACTACGCTGACAGTGGTAGAGAATGAAAAGGACCTGGGGTAATTGTGCAGGCAGATATGAAGTTCTCTGAGCAGTGCAGACGAGCTGCAAGAGTAGCTCATGGTGTCTTGTCAATGATATACAGGAATTTTTCTAGCAGGGATAGGGATGTGATTATTCCCTTGTATAAGGCATTGGTCAGGCCACACCTTGACTACTGTATACAGGTCTGGAGGCCTCATTTCAAGAAGGATGTAGAGCTGCTGGAACAAGTACAGAGAAGGGCAACAAGATTAGTGAATGGAACAAAGGGTTGCTCTTACGAAGAAAGGCTTACGTTTTGCAAATTACAGAGTCTGGAGACTAGGCATCGGCGAGGTGATCTGATAGAGGTGTATAAGACTTTGAATGGCTTGAGCATGCTCAATGCCGATGGGATTCTTCCTCTTGCTCAGAATAATCACCTGAGAGGGCATAAATTCAAATTGAGGAAGGACGGGTGTCGGATAGATGTTCGGAAATTTGCCTTTAGCCAGCGGGCAGTTGGTTTGTGGAATAGACTTCCATCACTTGTTGTTGAAGTTGATAGCCTAAACAAATTTAAGGCTCAGCTGGACAGGTATTTTGAACGAACGGAGGGGTGAAATGGGAGTAGTGGTTGTGCTTTTTTTTTGGCTGATGCTGAATAGGCTTGCTTTCTTGCATCATATGCCTCTGCTAATGCTAATGCTAATAAGATATATAATGTCAAAATTTACTTTTATGCAATTGTTTAATGACTATGTTACAGTAATTTACCAGTAATAATTGACTTCTCCATGTAATAAGCATGACTTCTCCTTAACAAAACTATGCTGGGATTTATTAAAGATACCATTCTTATCCAGGTGGTCCTGAATCATATCCTTCATCACAGAATCCATGATCTTTCTTAACACAGAAATTAAACTCACTACCTTTGTGGACTGGGGAGACAAAGTTCAAAGTGTTGTTTGTAATTAAGGGTTTCCCCTATATGCCGCTGTAGCATCTGTAAGGCAGAAGCCAATGCTGGAAAATGTGTGTTTATTGTTGAAATGTTTGTACATGTGTTGTATGTTGAGTGCCGGCACATGGTGACTGGGAAGACATCAGTACTTCTCCTGTCAAAGGGGATTTTCCTGGAGTTTACATGCTCATTAACATTTCCAACAGGGTCTGATAAACTCACATGCAGCCTTTTCCATTATAACTGAATATATACCATCCTCCCCGGGGTCTCACCCTCCTATAATGGTAGTAGTTTTTCTAATAAAAACTTATCTGAGGTCATTATACAGAGGGATAATCTATTAAGAAAATTTTTATTTTTATTTTCTCAGAGCAAACTAAACTAAAATTACAATTAATTAGTTTTCGGCTGAGTGGACAGCCTTCTTCAGATAGAAAAATACTTTGAATGGCAGTTGGAATAGAGATGTGCACTGCCAGGATGGTGCGTGAGGCGCGTGGCTAATTGTTTGAGGTTGATGTTTGTGGCTGTGACGTATGGTGGTGACATGGCCAGCGTTTGTCTATGGACAGAATTACTGTTTCTGTGATGGGGTTAACTTGACAACCACTGTTCCTGTTCAAAGAGGTATCCGAGCATTTTATGTTTAACGATTCCAACCAGGTGCGCCTTAGGTAATGGTGGGACCTGTCCACGACCATGACATCACGGTGTGGGTTAATGTCGTGGTGGGTTGTCCAGACATGCTCGGCGATAGCTGAGTGTTCCACATCTGCCAAACGGATCGCCCTTTTATGCTCTGAGAGACGTTTCTCGAGTCGACGTCCAGTCTCTCCAAAGTAGCAGCTAGTGCAGTCACGGCAAGAGATGCGATAGACCAAACCGCTCTGTAGAAGGGTGGGGACGGTTTTTTTTTTTTTTTTTTTTTGGTTTGGTAGTTGTTGGCGCATCAGCTTCTGTGGCCATAGTGCACCTCCCAAGGTTTTTGCAGTACTTTGATCCAAGCCCGAGGCGGGAATCGAACCCGCGACCTTTGGGTTGCCAGGCAGGCACTTTACCCACCTGGCTAGCCCGGTCGGCGGTGGGGACGGGTGTTTTTACGTTGGAAATGAGAGAACGCAGTTTCTTGCCTGGGAGTTGGATGCACTTTATCCCATGTGATTTTAGGATTCTACCGATCTGTTGTGACAGGTTGGGGTAGTATGGGATAAATGCCCTCGTGGATGACTCGTCACTGTTGGCGTTGCTCATCACGTTGTCGCGTGCCTGTAGATCACACCTGTCAAGGATGTCGATGGGATAGCCACACCTCGTAAGGTCTACTTTGACCCTGGTGATCTCTTTGCGTCTTTCATCTGCGGAGCTGGAGTGTGTCCACACGCGAGTTAGCAAGGTTCGGGCAGTGGAGAGGAGGTGGCCCCGCGCGTGTGCTGACGGGAAGTTGGTAAATTGGCCAGCACACATAGGTTTACGATAAACTGTCGTCTTCAAGCATGTGTCTTCGCGCCGGACAAGGGTATCTAGGTATGGAATAGTGTTGTTCGACTGCAGCTCAATCGTGAATTTTATGAAGGGCGATAGTGAGTTGAGGTGGGTTAGGAGTCACTGACCTGAGTCTCTAGGGATAACTACGAACACATCGTCTACATAGCGACACCAAAAGGCGATGTGATCTGGTGCGTGTGTAAAGCATGTCCCTCTAACTCCTCCATCACGATGTTTGCTGTGACCGAACTGACAGAGGAACCCATGGCTGTGCCATGTACCTGCTGGTAGATTGAGTCGTTAAACATGATTGCACCCCCTGTTAAGCACAGTCTGAGGGCGGCGGAAATGTCATCAGGCGTCAGTCTAGTTCTGTCGCTAAGGGTTTCATCATTGTCTAAGAGTTGTTTTGCACAAGAGATGGCAAGTTCCACTGGGATGGAGGTAAAGAGTGATATTACATCGAACGATGCCATGACTTGATCTTGTGAGATGGATATAGTGTGGATCCTTTCTATGAACTCAATACTGTTGGAGACGGTGTAGGTGGTCTTGCCAACTAGAGGAGAAAGAAGCCTCGAGACAAACTTAGACAACTCGTAAGTCGGTGATCCACAGCAGGATACAATTGGTCTTAGTGGTGTGTCTTCTTTGTGTACCTTCGGCAGGCCGTAAAACCGCGTGGGCCCGGAGGCACGGAGGTGATTACGGGTCGACTGCGTTATTTTCCCCTGTTTGAGCCAACTGTTGATGAGGATATTCACCTCTGACTCCCATCGTTCCAATACTCTGTTGGGGTTAACGGTTAAGGGTTTGTAGACGGAAGTGTCTCGTAAAAGCAGTAAGGCTTTCGCCATGTAATCAGCGTGGTTCATTACAACCATACGACGGCCTTTGTCCGCCGGTAGAATGACGATGGATGAATCCTGTTTCAGTGCCTTGAAGGTAGAAATCTGCATACGGCTGAGGTTTGAAGAGACGGGGCGAGCACGGTGTAGAACTGCTGCAGTCTTTAAGCGGATTGCTTTGGCTACATCTTCTGGGAGGCGTGATAAACATGTTTCCACACCCAAGGCGATGTCGGTGATCGGTGGGTACTTTGGAAGAATGGCAAATGTCATGCCAAGGGTCAATAAGTCTATTTGTTCTGCAGATAACTGCTTGCTGCTCAGGTTCAATATGAAATCCGTGAAAGTTGTGGAAGGGGCATTATGCTGGCGACGAAATTGATGGGATTCATTAATTAAAGTATTGAACTTACGTTTCTGTCGGTCACAATAACGATCTGATTCTCTGACGGCCTGGTAACATAAAGTATTGATTACATTGGTGTAAATAGGATCGGGAATCAGAGCCTTAAGGTCGGCTAGTAGGGCTGCTTTGCTCGCTGAAGCACGTTGTATGTCATGGTGGAGGCAGCCGATCCATATGCACAGAGTCTTGAAGCCGAAGTTCCGACAGGCACGTCCCATACGCTCATTAGAAAACGGTTGTTTGTACCGAAACCCTTTCGGTATAATCTTGTTAGCTTTGCATCTATGTGCAAACCTCAGGTGTTGTCTGCCACGGGCTATAAAGATGAAATCTTTCTGTAGTCTCACAACCATATCGTATGTTGGTTGGCCAAGAATAGTCCGAATATAATGAATGGGATAATCTATACTTATCATTTATTTATCACTTCTTATCATTTATTTATAGCAGTCTGACTTTTTAACATTCCCCAGAGGTACAAGCTTGCTTTCGACTGTATATGTTATTGAGATGTATCTGTTCAAATCATCTGCAAATTTTTCTGGGCAGGCAGTCTATGGACCTTATAATGCAACTAATTAAGGGATCTATTTGATTTGCTTCTTCTTATTTTGTACTCACATATGAGAAGAACTTCCTATCCCCATTCTTGGCTCTCCCCCTTTATTAGTTTGTTTGTTGTTTGGTTTTTAGGAGCATTAGCAACTAAGGCCATATTGCTCCGGAATATGCGGTGGTCATTCCCTGACCTTTCCGCATCCTCCGTATTTGGTGGTGACGGGCTTGAACCCCAGTCTAATCAAGAAGCGTGTGCTATGCACTGCTGCTCCTTCCCACCTGGCTATGGAGGCGCCCCCTTTATTAGTTCTTTCTCATTCAGCTTTCACCTTATCTTATCAGTGGCTTTGTTACATATTTTCTTATAATATTCACGCAAATCAGAATCATGTGATTGTTTGTAACTGTTCCATACCTGTTGGCTTTGCTCAATTAACTCTTAATGTTGCTTGTCATTCTTTTGAGAAATTTTATGTTCATGAATTTGAGCACTGGAATGAATACATTTGTGCTTTGAAGATGAAGTCCTTGAATATTTCCTGTATTATTATTATTATTATTATTATTATTATAATTAGCCATATGGTGCAAGGAAGCCTGAGGCTTTTTCTGCACCAGCCCAAAAAAAAATTTGAGTTACCCCTGAGAGAGAGAGAGAGAGTCAGAAATAGAAGGGAATCACCAAGAAAGAGAAGAATTATGATATCTAACTCAGGATCTCACCAGATGTGAGCCCCAGGGGGTAAAAAAAAAAAAAAAAATAGGACTGCGTTTTGAAGCGCTTATGCCTTATAAACCATAAAGCTTCTTCATCTCAGCTGAAAAGAGAATGAGAAGAACATACAGGAGTGGTAGCAAGTGCAGTAACAGTCAGAAGACGCCTCTTCAAAAATGGACTTGTAGCCTGTCATCCTAAGAAGAAGCCCCTCCTCACACAAAAAATTAAAAAGCCCGATTAATTTGGTGTAAGGAGCATGTCAAATGGACCCCTGAACAGTGGAAGTCAGTTATTTTCTCGGATGAGAAGAAATTCGACCTGCATAGCAAGAATATCATCCAGACTGTATGGTGCCTTTCTGGCTAGTAGGGAATTTCACTACAGTGAAATTCCCTACTAGCCAAATGATATGGGGTGCATTTTGTATTGCGGAGTAGATCGCCTGCAGTTTATAAAAGGTTCTATAAATGCCAATGGATACCTGGCTATATTGGAAGGCAATTTGCTGCCAACCATTAGAGACCATTTCAACCTGCCAAATAACTGCATCTTTCAGGATGACTCTGCTCCTTGTCACGAGGCGAAAAGTGTAAAGTAACTACAGTAGGCACTTCTGTAGTTACTTTAGCTTCATTTCTGCATTAGAGGTTTGACAGTAATGTATTTACATTTGTTACAGGTGAAAAAATGTTGGAAGAATCGTTCATTACAACTGTTAGCTGGTCAGGAAACAGCCCGGACTTGAATCCTATAGAGAACTGTTGGAATTGTGTGGAATCTGCAGTTGCCAAAAAGAAACCAAAGACCCTTTGTGAACTTCATAATTTGTGTTTGGAACCATGAATTATCAGTTGATTATCTTCAGAAATTGATCTTGTCAATGCCTCGACAGTGTGCTGCTGTCATCAGGGCCAGAGGCTGTTCAACTAAATATTAGTTTGCACTTGGTGAACTTTTCATTTTGTTTTCCATTTAAAATGATAAACTGAAGCAAATTGAGGGCTTCTGATAACATTTCAGCCATAATTGTCGCATTTCAGCTGGACAATACACCAATACTTTATACACCAAAACTGTTGTATAAAGGTTGCAAATGCCCATTTTGGAATATTTTGAAAGCACCTGTCAAATATTACTTGGCTTTGCCTTAACTATTAATAAATATCTTTTGTTTATATTTCTATTCGTGATGCTAGTCATTAATGTAACATATCATCACAAAAAAGGGTTAGAAATGTGAAATTCCTAGGTGATGCACTTTCTTTGAACACCAGTGTATGTATGTTTCAATGTATTGTGCTTAGCAATGACACATAAAAATATTGTTTAGTAGGTAATACACTGTTTACTATGTAAAATATTATTGGGACACCTAGATTATAAGCTGCTTTGCTTACCAAATTAATGCATTATATTATTACTATAAAACTGCTATTATTTTTATATAATGCTATAAGTAATGTGCTATCATTAACTATAAAAATGGTATATTCTACCTAATTAATTATAATATCCTGCATCATAGAAATTGTTAATTTAAACAGGGTCTGCATCTAGTTATAGTAAGAAAAATTAAAATTCAGATGTACTTCTACATATAGTAGAAGTACATCTGAATTTTACATTTGTAGTCTTTAATTTATAAACTGAAAAATCTTATATTTTTTACATACCATAACATTCTCCACCGCTATCACATGCTTCAAAGTAGAGGCAGTCAGTGTCACTCTTGCATCTGTCATCATGCACATCAATCCTCTTTATACATCCTGATCCATAAGGATCTCCACTCATGCCAGCTGGACAACGACACTCGTAACTGCCTATAGTATTTACACACTGAGCACCATCTCCACAGGGAAGCGAAGTACTTTCCTTGCATTCATCAATATCTATAAATAAATATATTGAACTAAATATCAATTTATGTAATAAATATGAATATAAATTAGTATATTCAATTTTTATTTTGAATATTATGAAATGTATATTCATCAAGAAAGACAATTCTACTGACAGCTACACTATATACCAATAGTCTTCAAGTAATGGTGTAAAGATCAATAATAATCCAGTTCATAAGGGCTACACATCATTGCTGTCTCTGCAAAAACAATCTCAGCAATAGCAATCAACAGTTCATTTATGAAATTGTTTTCTCAAAAAATGACAGTAAAACTGGGTCGGAAAACTGCTAGCTTGGAGGGATACACAGACTAAAAGGTTAACAGTGGCTGCAGGCATAGGCAAAAGTGATTCTTGCACTTCTATTAGAATGAGCAGCAGCCTGGAAAGCAAGGCAATGGAGATTTCCAGGACTGCTTGGAGTCATAGTGGAACAAATAAATACATGAGCTGTGTTAGGGTAACTAAGAATAGAAACAGGTGCATGTATACTTGCATGTACACCAATGCTAAGAGTATAGTTAATAAATTTGATGAGCTTGAAGTAGTAGTCAAGACATCAAATGCAGATATTGTTGGGATATCAGAGATGTGTTGTCACACAGACATAAGCAATGCAGAATTGGAATTTGGGGAGCACAATGTGTACAGAAAGGATAGACAGGACAGGAAGGGATGAGGGGTTATGCTGTTAGTTAAAAAACATAAAATCTAAGGAAGTGCATCCAATTGATGTTGGTGGACAATGCAATGTTGAGTCTGTTTGGTGTGACATAAGCAGTGGGAAAGGAAAAATGAGAGTAGGTGTGTGTTACAGGCCTAATGAATCTGATGAATATAATGAGCAATTGTGCAGAGAAATAGAGTGGGCCAGTAAATCAGAATGTCTTATAATGGGGGATTTTAACTTTTCAGATATTGACTGGAACTTGTGGTTTGGTCACTCGCACACTAGCAAGACTTTTGTGGATTTATTGGATGACTGTTTTCTACAGCAACATGTTCGAGAGGCAACCAGAGGGAGTACACTTGATCTGATTGTCAGCAGTGATTATTCATGCATTATGAATTTGCAGATAAAGGAACCACTGGTGGCAGTGATCAGAATGTACTGATATGGGAATTACTTAAGGATGTAACTACCATAAAGGCTAAAGGGAAGGGCTTTTGTTTTTGTAAAGGTGACAACAGTGGTCTCAGACAATTTTTAAATTCTGTACAGTGGGATCAACTGATGATGATGTTACCAACGTTGAATTCTACATGGGAAGCCTTCAGGGACTTAATTTTGGAGGCTACTAGGCTGTTCATTCCAACTAAGAAATACTATTCAAGGTTTAGGCCTAAATGGATGTCAGATGAACTAATGAGGCTTGTGGCAGAGAAAATGTATGGGATGCATATAAAGTATCAGGTGACACAGAAGTCTGTGGCAGATATAAACTAGTCTGTAATCAAGTCACATAGGATGTTAGGCAGGCGAAGGCAGAATACAAGAAATTCTTCACAAAGGATGCAAAGAGTTCTTTACTTATGTAAACTCTAGAAGGAAAGGGATGAATCAGATTGGACCACTTAACATAGATGGATTGACTATTGATGATCATGCTCATGTAGCTGATAAACTGAATGAGTATTTTGCATCTACATTCACACATGAGGAGTTATTCAATGAGGGGAGTGCCAGAAGTTTATCAAACTCTTAACAGGGAGCTAAGTGATTTTGTAATAACTGAGAGCAAAGTGGAGGAGTAATTGTTGAAGTTAAACATAAAAAAGGCACCTGGGGTGGATGGGATCTATCCAGTTATATTAAAAGAGGCAGCAAAGGAAGTAAGCAAACCCTTAGCCATAATTATGAGAGCTTCCTTGGACTGGAGGTGTGCAAATGTATCACCAATTCACAAAGGGGTTTCAAAAGGTGACACAGGTAACTATAGACCTGTTAGTTTAACTTGTGTTCTGGGAAAAATAATGGAATTACTGGTTAAAGAAGCATTGCAAGATCAGCTAGACAAGACTGCAGTAATAGTTAAGACACAGCATGGGTTTGTTAAAAGGTCTTGTCTGACCAATTTAATTGGATACTATGATGTGGTCACAAAGGAACTGAATGCCAAAAATAATTTTGATATCATATACTTGGATTTCAGGAAAGTTTTTGATACTGTTGCACATGGAAGACTGCTGTACAAATTGAAGAGGTAGGTATTAAGGGTAAGTTGCTACAATGGATAAAGGGTTTGAGTGAGAGAAGACAGAGAGTGGTAATCAATGGACACTGCTCTTTGTGGACAAATGTTATTAGTGGAGTTCCCCAGGGTTCGATGTTGGGCCTATTGTTGTTTTGTATATTTATCAATGATACTGATGAAGGTATATCAGGTTTAACGTCCAAGTTTGCAGATGATACAAAGGTTGGCAGGGTTGTTAACGACAGTATGCTACTCCAACTGGAACTAGATAAGTTAGGAAAATGGGCTGAAAACTGAAGTTTAACATTGACAAATGCAAAGTACTGCATATGGGTAGCAATAACCAAAGGAAAACATACCAACTGTGTTGTGCTACACTCAGGGAAGTGGAAAGTGAAAAAGACCTGGGAGTAATTGTGCAGAAAAATATGGAGTTTGCTGAGCAGCGCAGAGGGGCTGCCAGGGCAGGTCATGGAGTCTTGTCAATGATTAATCCTGTTATACAAGGCAATGGTCAGGCCACACCTACAGTAGTGTGTACAGGTCAGTAGTTCTCATTTTAGAAAGGATGTAGAGTTGCTAGAACGAGTACAGAGAAGGGAAACAAGACTTGTGAGGGGAACAAAGGGGTGCTCTTCATGAGTAAATGTAGATGTTGAGCATGATCATCAACAGTTAATCCATTCATTTAAATATTTAAACTTTTTTTAAGAAGATTCTTTGAATACATATTTATGTCAAGGAAGAGAATTTCGAGTCTTGAACAACCTCTACCAATATAAAAAAGTTCTTTATATTTTTGTATGTATTTAACACTACAATGAGTTTAAACTGAATTCATTTTGGAAGGTACTAATGAAGGTAAACATTGCTGAGATTATCTTTTTTCACCAGTTAGTATTTTCAAAGGGTGCAAAATTTGTAAAATGGAATAAAATAGAATAAAATTATATAAATAGGAATTCTGTGTACCATCACATCAGGAAACACAAGGTTTTAGCAAACAAAATAAATTGGACACAGAATTTCAATAGCCTCTAAACTCTGCCACAGAGCTAGTTTGAGAGGTTGCCTCCCCTCTGAATTTTGGCTAAAGATATATAGCATCAATTGTTAGTACATGGCTATTACTTTTACTTCTATACATGTAAAAGTTTACATCCATACACTGCTTAGGCAAAATACGTTATTCACAGTTCAGCATACATTTGCTAATAGAGACTACTCACTAACTGATGAGTGGTCTCTGGCAGTGTCTCAGATTTTTAAATGTATAGCAAATTTACTTGTTCAGGTGATGGTATAAATTTAAATAGATCTTAACAACTTAGACAAAGCTGTAGATAATGGCATTTATCTCTAAGTTGAACATAAGCCCAAACCTCAGTGCTGAGCACATGGCAGCATGAACGAGGGAATGGGAACAGAATGATTCCCATGATTGAAAATTTAATGCAATAAAGTGCACAAATTTTATTTAATTAAAATTAATGTACAAAGTAATGAGACTATGTACTATTCATGCAATGATGTTTTATAACCCTTGTGTCATGAGGCTATGGGAGTTATAAAGCATTTTGTTTTAGTGAGGCTTTTGAACTAAATGTATTTGAGTTTATCAAAATTAATTTAATAATAATATTGTTTAATATAATTTAATATTAATTTTTAAATATATCTCAGATAAGACTTGTATTATCAAAATTTACATATTTAAATATTTGAATTTTACTAACCCATGCAAACTCCAGTAGCCAATAATCTATAACCACGAGGACAGATACAAAAACCAGTTTCACGTCCAGTGTAGACACATCTTTGATTGTCAGGGCATGGATTAGTTGTTGAGCAATTTACGCTGGT